>NW_021605368.1:147790-154068 GCF_004785775.1 Grammomys surdaster | reverse complement strand
ATCATAGTTTTCCCTTCCTCCTCTCCTCATACCTTCCCCATTCCACAGATCTATACCCTTCCATTTCCTTTTCATAAAAGGTCAGGCCTTCAAAAAATGATAGCCAAAGAAGGCAAAACAAGATACAACAAGTCAAGGCAAAAGTCCTCATATTGAGGCTGGACAAGGCAATCAAATAAAAAGAAAAGAGTCTCAAGAATAGGCAAAAGGATCAGAGATACGAATCGAGAGTTGGTGTTGGCTAGGGGTTGACTTATTGCCTCTGCCCGAAGACAGTACGTCAGATTGAAGGGGACCCACGACGGGCACAGCACCCAGAGTGCGACTGTGGAGTCAACTCCTTAAATTAGGAAGATGCTGGTGGTAGAGGTCGCTAATGGTCGCTCGCTGGTGTGGGGAGCCAAGGCCGTGCAGGAGCTGCGGGAGCGCCTGGGAGTCGGGGGACGCACGGTGGGCTCCCTGCCCCGCTGGCCCCGCCAGAACTCGCGCCTGGGCCTTCCGCTTCTGCTGCTGCCTGAAGAAGCCTGGCTCCTGGCCAAGCTTCTGCTGCTGCCTGAAGAAGCCTGGCTCCTGGCCAAGATAGGCGCTGTGACCCTAGTCAGCGCCCCGCATCCTGATCCCCGCAGCCATGGCTTGGCCCTAGCATCGTTCAAACGCCAGCAAGAACAGAGTTTCCAGGATCAGAGCACTTTGGCAGCCGAGGCCTGAGAGACCCGGTGTCAGGAGCTCCTAGAGAAGATCATAGAGGGCCAGGCTGTCAAGAAGCAGAAGCTGGAACAGGAGTCAGGGGCAGATGAAGAAGGCCAAGAAGCTGGTGGAAGTGAAGCTGCCCAAGGGAGTGAGACCAGTAATGATTGTCAGGCTTCTGTGGAGCAGGAGAGAGCAGATTCTTCATCGCCCCAACCAGGACCTTCAAATGGGGTGAATCCCTTGCCCAGATCAGCCCTGCTTATCCAGCTAGCCACTGCCAGGCCTCGGCCTGTGAAAGCTAAGCCTCTGGACTGGCATGTGTAGTCCAAAGACTGGCCCCATGCTGGCCGTTCTGCCCATGAGCTGCGCTACAGCATCTACAGAGACCTATGGGAGAGAGGCTTCTTCCTCAGTGCAGCTGGAAAGTTTGGTGGCAACTTCTTGGTCTATCCTAGTGATCCGCTGCGTTTCCACGCACACTACACTGCTCAGTGCTGGTCTGCCGAGGACCCCATCCCACTTCAGGACCTGGTCTCTGCAGGTCGCCTGGGAACCAGTGTCAGAAAGACCCTGCTTCTATGCTCCCCTCAGCCTGATGGGAAGGTGGTCTATACTTTCCTGCAGTGGGCCAGCCTTCAGTGAGCTGGAGACTGAAGGGGATGTGCTGTGTGGGGCAAGAACCCCCCCCCTCGATGGTCACCCCAGCTCATCTCCATATGGAGGCTTGTGCTCTCCTGCCCTGCCTGGTTAGTTCTGATTCCAGGGTTTTGAACACTACAGCCCTTGTTTGTTTTTTTGTTTTCCTGTTTTAAGGCAATTACTACCTGTGTTGTTCTGTATTTCTGTTTGCACACTGAGCTTGTTGAGAATGGAGACTGTTTTTGTATGGCTTTTCTGTTTCTTGCGGGGCTTAGGTCCTAGCAGTTCTCAATAAATTTGTTGAACAACAACAACAAAAATAAGGATCAGAGATACATCTGCTTCCACTGTTAGGAGTCCCAAAAAACTACCAAGCTAACAGCTATATCATATACACAGAGGACCTGGTGCAGACCCATACAGGCCCTATGCTTGCTCTTTCAGTCTCTGTGAAACCAATGAAACCCTGTTTAGTCGATTTTGTGGGCTGTGTTCTCCTGTGTTCTCCATACACTCTGATTCCTATAGATTTCCTCAACATGAAATTTCTAAAGCATTCCCTACTGTTCCTTTTTATTTAATTATTATCAATTGTAATGCCCCCTTTAAATATCCAGTTATATCAAGTTGAGGTTTCTTGGTTAGTTGGGCTACATGCTTGTAGATCTTAGTTTTCAATGAACCAACTGTTTGTTTCAATGAGATTTGTATTATTATGTTAGTTTCCACTACAACATAATGAAATTAGTTCTTGTAATGACCTGCACCATAATAGGAAAAATCTGGGAATGAATAGAACAGTTGTAAGATACCACATACACATATAAAGAATTTTATCACCACATAATTTTTAAATTAAAGTTTTTTAAACCTACACAATATATTTTGGTCCTATTTTCCTCTTCCCCAACTACTTTCAGATCCTCCCTACTTCCCTACAACTTGCTGTTTTGTCTCTCTACACTTCAAACACAATAATCAAAATAAACACATACCAAAAGAATACCAAAGCAAAAGGAGAAAAAAGGAAAAAATAAATCACCAATAATTAATCAAATGATAATGATAACCGAACAAACTTCTGATATACAGAAAAGTCAGTTCTTGGAGGGAATTTTGTTCTAGAGGCATCACTGCTCCTGATTTCAACCTCTACTCTAGAGTTGTGTTGGCATAAAAACTGACAAGTTGATCAATGTAATCAAATTGAAGACTCAGAAGTAAATACACATATCTGTGGACACATGAGTTTTGACAAGGAATCCAAAATTATACTTTGGAGGAAAAAAAAAGGAAAGCATATTTAACAAATGGTGCTGGTCTAACTACATGTCTGCATATAGAAGAATGCAAATAAACATATATCTAATTCCCTGCACAAAACTCAAGTACAAGTGTATCAAAGACCTCAACATAAACCCAGATACACTGAACCTGATCGGAGAGAAAGTAAAAATTATCTTTGAATACTTTGACACAGGAGACCACTTCCTGAATAGAAAACTAATAGTGTGGATACACAGATCGACAATTAATAAATGAGGTCCCATGAAATTGAGAAGCTTCTGTAAGGCAAAGGACACTGTCAGTAGGACAATAGTCAAGCTTACAGAATTGGGAAAGATATTCACCACATCCACATCTGACAAATCACTAATTTCCAAAATATAGAAAGAACTCAAGAAACTACACATCAACAAACTAATTAATCCAATTACAAATGGGGTACAGATCTAAATAGAAAATTCTCAACAGAGGCATCTAAAATGACTGAAAAGCACTTAAAGAAATGTTCAAAATTCTCAGCTATCAGCATACACAAGTTTGTCTAACCCCCTCCACCCCGACACATATATAGTAGAAGTCTGCCTGATCTAGCCTCAGTGGAGAGAAGATGCACCTAATACTCTTGAGCATCTTGAGGCCCCAGGGAGGGCAAAGGTCTATTGGTGGTGGGAGCAAGCCCTTGGAGACAGGGGAGGAGGAATGAAATGAAGAACACTAAAGAAGCAATGACCAAATTGTAATTAATTAAAATAGTAATAATAAATTCTTAGCCATTAGGGAAAGGTAAATCAAAATGACTCTGAGATTCCATCTTACATTTATAGAATGGCTAAGATCAATAACACAAGTGATAGCACATGTTGGCGAGGATGTGGAGCAAGGGGAACACTCCTCCACTGCTGTTGGGAGTGCAAATGTGTACAGCCACTTTGGAAATCAATATGATGGTTTCTCAGAAAATTGGGAATAAATCTACCTCAAGATTGAACTATATCACTTCTGGGCATATACCAAAAGGACACTCTATCCTACCAGAAGGAACCTTGTCCAATATGTTTCTAGCAGTTTTATTTGTAATAATCAGAAACTTGAACCAACCTAGATGTTTTCAACTGAAAATGGGTAAAGAAAATGTTAGTACATTTACACAATGAGATATTACTCAACTCTTAAAAACAATGATATCATGATATTTGCAGGCAAATGGATTGAGCTAGAAACAAATCATCCTGAGTGATGTAACACAGACCCAGAAAGACAAACATGGTATGTACACACTTATAAGTGGGTATTAGCTATAAAGTAAAGAATAACCATGCTACAATCATTCTATAGTCCCGGAGAAGCTAAGAAATAAGGAGGGCTCAAGGAGGGATACATAGATATTCCTGGGAAGGGGAAATAGAATAGACATCATAGGAGAGAGCAGATGTGAGGAGGATAGAGGGAGAGAGTACTATGGGAGACAACTGGAATTGAGGGGCCTCTCGGGAGCAAGGTAGAATCCTAATGCAATGGAAATTCCCAGGAATCTATGAGGGTGAGTCTAACTAAGATTCCTACCAAAGAAAGATACAGAGCAGAAACTACCTATCTTCTGTAACCAACCAAGACTTCCAATAGAGGAACTGGTATATAAACCCAGCCTCAAAATCTTCAGCCTACAATTTTTCCTGCCTACAAGATGTGCTGGGTAAAGGTGGTGCAGAAATTGTGGGAGTGTCCAACCAATGACTGGTTGAGTTGAAACCCATGCCACCAGAGAGAGCCTACCACTATCACTGCCTGGAGGTCAGGACCTAGAAGCTGAATAGCCCAAAGATCTACAATAGAACCAAATGTGGCAGAGAGGAGAGTGGTGTCAATGAAATGATTACTGATGATATTCTATACTCATACAGTGGTACCTAGCATAACTATCATCAGAGAGGATTCATTGAGCAACTGATGGAAACAGATGTGGAGTTCCACAGCTAAACATTAGGCAGTGTTTAAGGAATCCTGTGGAAGAAGGAGAGGGAGGATTGTAGAAGCCAGAGGGGTCAATGGCACCACAATACAATCCACAGGGTCAAGTAACCTAGGTTTATAGGAGCTCACAGAGACTGAATTAACAACCAGGGAACTGATCTAGGACCTCTGCACATATGTTACATTTGTGCAACTTGGTAGTCTTGTGAGATTTCTAACAATGTGAACAGGGGCATACTCTGACTCTTTTGCCAGCTTTTGAAACCCTTTTCCTCCAACAGAGTTGCCTTGTCCAGCTTTCTTATGAGGGAAGGTGCTTAGTCTCACTGCAACTTAGAACGCCATGTTTGTCTGATATCCATGGGAGGTGTGCCCATTTCTGAAGGGAAATGGCAGAGGAGTAGAGAGCATGATCTAGAGTGGAGATGGAGGAAAGACTTGGAGGGTAGAGCAGGGACTCACTACTGGCAGGCACACACTGGCAAATTATAATCTCTTACTCTAACATTTTGTTCTCTATCTGCTATCAGATATGATGAAAGTCAGTTTTTTGTCTGTATTGACATCTCTCCCTCCAGTGATGAAGATCTTAGAAAACTGAAAGGACATTTGTCCAATTGTTAGAGGAAAAGAAGAAGAGTACCTGCAGTCAAGATGAAAAAAATAATTTTTTTAAATGAGGGAAGTTTATAACTGTTAATGATGTCATTAAATATTAGGAGGAAATAAATAAATCAATGAACCTTTAGTGTTTAGAAACATTTATGGCCAGAGAATCTCCAAATTAGGAACTGAAAATAAACAGTAAATATCTGGGTGAACAATAGCAAGATGGAAGCTAACAGAAAAATAGATAGCATAATAAAACTCATAGAAGTACACTTACCCAAAGATCTTAATGTCCTCTATATGAGAACAATAAGTAACAGAAAGTTAGGAAGAAAATGGGAGGTGGAAAGATCTTCTGTTTCATGGCTCAGCAGAATATTGTGAAAGTACTATATCATACAAGAGAGTTGATGAATTATATACAACACCCATCAAGTAACCAGTGACAATAGTTGCAGAAATAGAAAAAAAGAATCTTAAATTTTATATGAAAATACAAGAATTCCCTGGTGGCTACAGTGTAATCTTCACAACTCACACAGAAAGCTTTATTTCTTCAAAGGAAAATGAAGTCACTGGTATCATGTATCTTGATATAGCACAGAGATACGGAAGACAATGGAAAACTGAACAACTAAATAAATTCATATTCAAGAATTTCATAACATGTTGAAGAGATGGCTCATCAGCTAAGAACAAACACTCATGTCAGGAGGCTCACTTATAGCTGTAATTCCAGTTCCAGGAGATTTAATGTCCTTATTTTGGCTGCTGCTGGCCATTCATTCACACACACACACACACACACACACACACACACACACACACACACATATATATATATATATATATATATATATTCACACATGACACACACCTATATGTGTAATGAAAATCATAAATAAATCTTAAAAACAAAACAGCTGTGAAGTGATTCAAATTACACACCAGCTCTATCACATCCCAAAAGCATTTAGTAGAATTATAGAGTACACAGAGTGGACTTTTCAGGATGATAAAGCACAACAGAAAGGATCAATGAATTTTTCTTTTTTTTTTTTATTTCTTTTTTTTTTTAATTT
>NW_021605368.1:143461-147690 GCF_004785775.1 Grammomys surdaster | reverse complement strand
AACATGAAATGCTTTTTTTTATAGCATGTTTTACAAGGGGAGGGGGTAAGAGGGTCCAGGTGGTGGAAAAGTACAAAATCTTCTTGGCCTGTGCCTTGAAACATGTCATGGTCTATATGGTACACTGCCTTGAATTATGATCTACCTGCAGTTCTTCAGAAGATATGGTACACTGCTTGAGTTATGGTCTCCCTGCTATTCTTAAGAAAACATGGTACTCTGCTTTGAGTCTATCTGCAGTTGCTAAGCAGGATCTTGCAGCTGCCAAGCTTCAGAGGACATTGTGCAGGTGGGGAAAGGTAGGGGGTAAGGGTAAGGGCGAGGGTCCTGGCTTCTGGCATCTCCCCCTTCTCTGTTTAGTTAGAGAAGGCTTCTTATGTTCAATCCCAACTATGTGAGTTTTGAATTTGGATGTCTAATTATGGGGGGTCTTAGACAAGTTCACAACCCCAAAACACTGATGTGAGACAAGTCACATCGATGGTCGAAGGCTTTAGGCTTTCGACGATGGGCAACGTCAAGGGACTCTGATGTGGGTGAAAGGAGGGTGAGAGCCCTGTCTTAGGCCATGTAGGCTGCACCCACTCCCAGCACCACGCATTCCTTTTCGGCTGCATTGGGTGGGCCCCTGGGAAGTGGACCTACAATAATCCCGTCATTGGGCTAACTCACAGCCATCCTAGTCTCTTGTAAATGTTCAAGTTACCAACCATTTGTCAGTTTGGGGTGTAATATTGTCATAAAGGAAGGCTCCCCAATGTTAGCGGCCATATCAAGGGTGGCCTTGGTTTAGGAAAAAGCCAATTTTTGTTGTGGTGATCAAGAGGCCAAGCTCTCTAGCGAGAGAAATGAGGGCAAAGCCAGGCATACCAGGAACCCTTCTGGAGGGCGTGGAAGTCTAGGGGTCGACCATAGGGGGATGCAGGGGAGCTGACAGCTGTGTCAGTCTCCTGCGGAGTCACTTCTGGATCCTCTGCAATTTTCAGCTGATGGTAATGAACTTCAACTGCCTTCTTGATGGCAGCATCAACCTGGTTCCGTGGACGACAGGTCATGGACGATGATCTCTGTCTTGCTCAATCTTGATGTCGTGCGCACATCCTCTCAATGAGGGTCCATCCGGATGGGTCCGTGCCTCGAGCCCCACCCACGTCTGGGTGCCACTTGGCCCGACCGGCAGGTCCTGGTTATTCGTGGGGGCGAGGAGGACTGCAACCTGCTATTCTTCAGAAGATATGGTACACTGCTTGAGTTATGGTCTCCCTGCTATTCTTCAGATGATATGGTACACTGCTTTGAGTCTATCTGCAGTTGCCAAGCAGGATCTTGCAGTTGCCCAGCTTCAGGGGACCTTGTGCAGGTGGGAAAAGGTAGGGGGTGAGGGTAAGGGCGAGGCTCCTGGCTTCTGGTCCATCTGGGTTAGAACTTCTAATAGCAGGCATCACGGGTGATTCAATTTTACCTGGAAAGAAAAAAGAAGGGGATTCTCAGGGAGATTTCTCTTCCCTGGATGTAAATTGTTATTCATCGTATTTATGATTGGGCCTGGCTTTGTGAGGGTATCTATTTTTTCCATTAATATTTGTGGTAGCCGGTTAGCTGTGCCTTCTGTGGTATTGGGCAGGCATATCAGTCCTCGGCTCCATAAGGGAACTGGGACTGGGGCATTCCCTTTATGGGTATGAGGGTCCTTCCCCATATCTGTGGCAAAGTTTTGTTGGTCTTGGTGGTGCCCGAGGTCACCAACATGGTCAGCAAGAGATTTGCCATGAGCTTTCAGCTTTAGAGAGAGAAAAGTGAACAAGGCATGATGGAGGGTATTTCAGGGGGACTCCTTCTGAGGGGGTACCGTTCCCCCTCTTTTGTTTTTAAAGCCAATTTTTCAGAGTTCTTGTAAAATCAGGGCAGAAGCGCCAACAGTTGCTCCTTCCACACTCAGAGAGTCATGAAGGCCTTATTTAAGGATATATAAATCTATATTAATAATCTTTTCTCAAAGGACTTTTATAGCTCCACTGACAATCAGACTATATGATATATCGATTAGAAATAGCTTTTTCTACTTTTTGTGAGATTACCTCTCTTTTGTCAATTAACTGTTGAGGAAGTTAGGGTTTACCTCTCTCTTGAGAATATTGAACAGAGATTTAAATTCTTTTGTGGAGAGCTTAAAATAGTATCTTAGCCAATTTGCATCTCCTAGAAACTTTTGAAATTAATTTAAAATAAATAGACTCCCTTTTTTTTAAATCCTTTATCTGTGTGGGGTTTTTATTGGGTATTATATGTATTTACCTTTCAATGTTGTCTCCTTTCTCATTCTCCCCCCAAATCCCTTATCCCCTACCCCTTCCTCCTAATTTTTGTGATGGTGTGCTCCAAACATCCTCCCAGTCCCATCTCCCTGCTCTCGAATTCCAACACAGTAGGGGATCCAAACTTTTGGGGACCTTGGCCCTCCACTTTCACTGGAGTCTAACCAGGTCACCCTCAATTCCCTATACAGGTGCTTGAGTCCCTCCCTTTGTGCTCTCTGGTTGGTGGTTTAGACTTTGGGAGTTCTGGTTGAAACTTTTGATGCTCCTTCTAAAAAGGACCAATGCATTCATACTTTGGTCTTCCTTCTTCTATGTGAGTTTTATGTGGTCTATATGAAGATTCTTAGAAATTGTGAGCTTTTGGGCTAATATCCACTTATCAGTGAGTGCATACCATGTATGTTCCTTTGAGATTGGGTCATCTCACTCAAGATGATATTTTCCAGCTCCATCCATTTGCCTAGGAATTTTGTGAACTGATTGTTTTTAATAGCTGAGTAGTACTCCATTGTATAAATGTACCACATTTTCTGCATCCATTCTTCTGTTGAAGGGCATCTGGGTTCTTTCCAACTTCTGGCTATTATAAATAAGGCTGCTATGAACATGGTGGAGC
This sequence comes from Grammomys surdaster, assembly GCF_004785775.1. Classification (NCBI taxonomy): domain Eukaryota; kingdom Metazoa; phylum Chordata; class Mammalia; order Rodentia; family Muridae; genus Grammomys; species Grammomys surdaster. The sequence continues at coordinate 144,756 of NW_021605368.1, read as the reverse complement.
ATGTGTCCCTGTTGTATGTTGAAACTTCTTTTGGGTATATGCCCAGGAGTGGTATAGCTGGGTCCCTAGGTAACGCTATGTTCAATTTTCTGAGATACCGCCAGACTGCCTTCCATAGTGGTTGTACCAGTTTACAATCCCACCAACAGTGGAGGAGTGTTCCTCTTTCTCCACATCCTCGCCAACATGTACTGTCACCTGTGTTTTTGATCTTAGCCATTCTGACTGGTGTGAGGTGGAATCTCAGTGTTGTTTTCATTTGCATTTCCCTGATGACTAGGGATGCTGAACACTTCTTTAGGTGCTTCTCAACCATTCGAGCTTCCTCAGTTGAGAATTCTTTGTTCAGGTCTGTGCTCCATTTTTTAATAGGGTTCTTTGATTGTCTAGAGTCTAATTTCTTCAGTTCTTTGTATACCTTGGATATTAGCCCTTTATCAGATGTAGGGTTGGTGAATATCTTTTCCCAATCTGTTGGTTGCCGCTCTGTCCTATTGACTGTGTCCTTTGCTTTACAGAAGCTTTGCAGCTTTATGAGGTCCCATTTGTCAATTTTTGGTCTTAGAGCACAGGCCATTGGCGTTCTGTTCAGGAATTTTTTCCCTGTGCCTATGTATTCCAGGCTTTTTCCCAGTTTCTCTTCTATTAGTTTCAGTGTGGCTGGTTTTAGGTGGAGGTCCTTAATCCACTTGGAATTGAGTTTTGTACAAGGAGATAAGTATGGATCAATTTTCATTTTTCTACATGCTGACCACCAGTTGGACCAGCACCATTTGTTGAAAATGCTATCTTTTTTCCATTCGATGGTTTTAGCCCCTTTGTCAAAGATTAAGTTACCATAGGTATGGGGGTTCATTTCTGGGTCTTCTATTCTATTCCACTGATCCTCCTGCCTGTCTCTGTTCCAATACCATGCAGTTTTTATCACTATTGCTTTGTAGTACAGCTTGAAGTCGGGGATGGTGATTCCTCCAGAAATTCTTTTATTGCTGAGAGTAGTTTTCGCAATCCTGGGTTTTTTGTTATTCCAAATAAATTTTAAGATTGCTCTTTCTATCTCTGAGAAGAATTGAGTGGGAATTTTGATGGGGATTGCATTAAATCTGTAGATGGCTTTTGGCAAAATAGCCATTTTTACTATATTAATCCTTCCAATCCATGAGCATGGGAGATCTTTCCATCTTCTGAGATCGGTTTCGATTTCTTTCTTCAGGGGAATGAAGTTCTTGTCATACAGGTCTTTTACTTGCTTGGTTAGGTTCACACCAAGGTATTTTATATTATCTGTGACTATT
>NW_021605368.1:100657-138461 GCF_004785775.1 Grammomys surdaster | reverse complement strand
GACCGGATGGAGCCCGCTCCAGGCCAGGAGCGAATTCCTGGGTCCCAGTGGGTCCCTGTTGCTCCCTGTTTGGGGTGAGTGCTGCTTTTTCCTTACCTGGGATGCTGCGTGAGTTCAAGCTCCTGGGAGTCCCTGTTTTTCTTGGTTTTCTGCGGTTGGGTACGGAGCTGCTGCCTGCGACCTGCTCTAGGCTCGGTCCCAAACCGGAAGTCCCAATGAATTTTTCAGACTAAATATTTAAAGCAAGTGAGGGCAGGCAACTGAGAGTCATGCATGCCTGATAAAGAATTATGGGTCATGAAGAGACACATTTAGTTCAAATTAATTTTATAGGCTGGAGCAATAATTACAAAGACATTCATAGAATACAGGCGTGATCATCATTATGAAGGCATATATTAAGGTTTGCATGTGTGTGATGCACTCATGTATGTACACATGCAAATATGAACACTTGCACATATAGGTCCATGGTTGATGTTAGGAACCATTTTCCATAGCACTTGTACCTTATTAATTGAGGAAACTTCTTTCAGTCAAGCCCTCAGCTCACTGATCTGGTGAGTCTTACTATGTGGCTTCCTCTGGGGATCTTAGTCTCTTACCTTTGGGGTCTGGAATAAGAAGTCTATCATGTCCACTTGGCATTTGCAAGTGCTCTAAGGATGCGAATTCTAGTTCTCATACTTGTATGGTAAGTGATTTTTCCCCCAGAACTATCTCCTCAGTAAACACACACCTCTTCAATACTATACATACAGCACAATCTTTAAATTCTTATTTTTTGGCTTTTTTGTTCATTTATTAATTTTATTTCATGAATATACTGCCCAGAACACCCAGGCATATTTATAAAACTTATAAAATTTCCCCAGGAAAGTAAAATTTTATAGAAGATCAATCATAAATGTAGAAGTAAATTTTCTACTCCCTATATTTGAAAGAGTTCAGACAAGCAAATATAGTTAAGTATAACACCATATACACACAACATAAAATTTAAACAGAGAAGCGTATGAAAATTCTGTTATTAGTCTTTATTCTTTTGATATTAAGGCTTAAAAATCTCATGCTAAAAATCTATTTCTAAAGCAACTCTACATGAGCCATTGTTCAGCAGCTAAGGGCACTGGCTGTTCTTCCATAGAACCTGTATTCAATTCCCAGAACCCACATGGCAGGTAACAACTGTCTATAACTCCAGTTCTATTGACTCTGACTCTCAATTAAGAAAAGATAAGAAATAAACCATAAAAATCCTACATGAGGCTCTGTCTTAATAAAAAGCATTATTAGTCAATTCCTACTACCTGTATAATAGATACTCAAGCAAGCTATGACTATTTTGCTCATGTGGTAAGGAATCCACTATGTCATGGTTAGTTTGGAGTGTTAGATTAGCCATGATATCCTCTTGTAAAAATTGTACATTTAAAGTCTGAAAATGAAGAAATAAACTTAGAAATAAGTTTCCTATTGTTCAACATAACATAAGATCAGACAGTTTGGTAGCCTGAAGATAAAGCTCCACTAATCAGATCCAATACTGTGCTGTTCTTGGGTCTGTAAAGTGAATAGAATGTGAGAAATGTGTTTGAACAATAGAAATACACAAAGAAACCCACAAGCAGAAGGATGCTGTGGGTGGCTCTCTTTTCAGAAGACACATGGAGAGAGACACTGAAACTGTTGACATACATTTGTGTTTGAAAGGAGGCTCACAATGTAAAGGATGAACCACATCAAGAGAAACACAAACAGGATGTCTCTAATTACCAGTGTAGTTACAAGTTACATGATGATATGGTAGTGAACTTTGCCAGTATATCTGGGAATACCTAGAAACCACAACAGTGAAGTTTCAACCATGGGAGGATAAACGTGTTGAGATTCAGATGACAAGAAATGATGGAAAAATGCATGACTCAAGCTTAGATTTAAGCCATTTCCACTTGGAATGGTTAGAACTGACAGTGATGGCTTGAAATACACTCAGTTGCAAGATAGTACAATAGGAAGAGCCCCTAGTAACACTATATGCATACAAAACTGCCTTACATGCTACATCATGGAAAAGGAAACTGACTGCAGAGGATGCCATGACATTTGGTATCAGCTTAAACATGATGCTCAAAGCATTGACAAGCATTAGATGTGTGAAGATCATGTCTATGGGCTTCTTCTGACGAGGCTGAATTAAGAAGATGTACATGTACAATATGAAGATGAGCAAGTTTTCCATGAGTCCAATACTCTGAGCAGAGGAAGAATCCAGAAATTTGGTCTCTTGGAAACATTATCTTAATGAACTCTTCATTGTTCTGCTACAATGAGGCAAATCAAGCAAATATAAATGAATGATGTGATTTTAAAATCTGTGGTCTAGGTGAATGAATATTGTGATTGACATAAGCACAAGGAGACTGTAGCGAAATGTGTACAGTGGATTAGGGATGACCCTTACAACAACTGGATTCCATTATTTCTGAGAGTCTGAGGGTAGAAAAGGCAGAGTTAAAGAACCCATATGAAATCCTGCACTGCCCCCAACAATTTAGTGTTAGAACCAGTATACATTTTAATCATATGATTAAATGGGCATTGTAAAGCAGTAAAAAGCTGAACATCAAGAAGACAATCTATTAAAAAAAATGGTACAGAATTGAATAGAGATTTCTTAAAAAATAAAAGACAAATGTCTAAGAAATACTTTAAAGATTTCCAACATCATTAGTCATCAGGGAAATGCGAGTTAAAACTGTTTGGGATTTCATCTTAGCTCAGTCAGAGTGGTCAAGATAAATAAAATAAATGTCAGCACAGGCTGGGGAGGATGCAGGGAGAGGGTGGAAATGGGAACGGGTAAAGTCACTTTAGAAATCAATGTGGCAGTCCTTCAGGGATCTGGAAATAGAACTACCACAAGATCCAGCTATACCACTCTTGGGCACATACCCAAAGTACTCTATTTCTTACCATGGAGACACTTGCTCATCCTTGTTTACTTCCATTTGTAACAGCCAGAAATTATGAAGACTAAAGATCCATCACCTGATGAATAGATAATAAAATCATTAGTATATATTTGTTCATACACACACACACATATATATATGTATATATACATTCATATATATATACATATATATATATATATATATGAATTAATATATGTATATACGAATGAATACATTCATGAAGTCTGCAGGTGAATGGTGAATGGAGGGAGCCACAAACAATCATCCTGAGTGATGTAACTCTATCCCAGAAAGATTAAACGCTGCATCATTTCTCCATGTGGATGAAAGCTTTGCTACTGCCATTGTACTTCCTCTCTAAACAAATATATTCTTAGTTATTTGACATTTCTATCGAACACTATAGCACAGAACAAGCATGTGGGCATTTGTAGTTCTAACCTTGGTTAGGACTCTATTACAAAACTCTGTTAGGGTAAGGATCATTCAACAATTACCTATCTAAGCTGTCTAGGTACAGACTTTTAGCTCTCTGCCACTAACTTTACTTTCTGAGACAAATGTCAGCATTTGGGACCATGAGGTTTCCACAACTTGTAAAGGTTCCTGAAACAAAGACGGTGAAACTATATCTAACAATCCAACTGTACAAAAAAAAGTCTTAACCAAAGAATTTTCTGGACAAACCAGTACTCATGCCATGAAAAAGAAACCAGATATGAGCAGGATTTGAAGTGTGCCTTGCCAAGTAATACAAGATTCAAGGGTGATATTTGGCATGCCTTTATGAATGACCATTTTGGCATTCTCATGCATAGTACCAATGAAACTGTTACATGTTGGGGAGATACAGACATGAAAATTTGCATTGATCCTGAAATGTCCTGAGAGATGAAAAATATTGAGATGTACTCTGAGACTGACACTTCTTTGTACACAAGAAGCAACACTGAGACTTAGGTCTTGGCTGGGGGCCATAGAACAGCTCAGTGACTCTGTTCCAGTCCAGCCTAGCTATGTGCTGGAGCCAATCAAGGACAGCCAGCATTCCAGTGCAACTTTAACCACCCAGGTTCAGTACTCATCATATACAAGGGTGAAATCTATACCTTTAAGCAGACCTTAATTCCAAAAATGACTTTTCATGTCAAGATCCTAGGGCCATGTGGCCAAACAGGGACCAGGATTAAACCAAATACATTGAAGCCCTGGTCACAAGACAAACTGAATAGGTTCTTTGTTTAAACCATGTCATGAGACCCAAGCCCACTGTCACTCAGCTATGAATGGATACAGATCTAATCCACCCAGAATACTTTGATTAAAAGTTTAGAAAGCTGGGCCAAGCATAGAGCAGGTCACAGGCTGCAGCTCCATACCCAACCCCACAAAACGGAGAGAAAGAGGGACTCCCAGGAGCTTTAACTCAGGCAGCATCCCAGGTAAGGAAAAAGCAGCACTTGCCCCAAACAGGGAGCAACCGGGACCCACTGGGACCCAGGAATTCACTCCTGGCCCTGAGCACAGACTCCATCCGGTCTGGGCCCAAACACTCGCAGATCCCGGGAGGCAGCTCTGCACCCAATCTCACAGAACCCAGAGGAAGTGGGGCTCCCAGGAGCTCTAACCCAAGCACTATCTTAGGCTAGGAAGTGGCAATACTTGCCCCAATCAGGGAGCAACTAGGACCCACTGGGACGCAGGAATCCACTCCTGACCCAGAGCATGGGCCCCTACTGGTTTCCACCTGAGCACTGAGCAGATCTTGGACCTCAGCTCTAACCCCAGCAGCAAAACCCATCCCAAACAGTTCTGACACAACCTAGATAATACGAAAGACAGGCTCCAGTCAAAGACAGCACAGACAGCACAAAGGAGATCCAGATGGTGAAAGGCAAGCACAAGAACATAAACAGCAGCAACCCAAGGTACTTGCCATCATCAGAACCTAGTTCTCCCACGTTAGAAAGTCCTGAACTCCCCATATCACCAGGAAAGCAAGAACCAGGTCTAAACTCACTTCTAATGATGATGATAGAGGACTATAAGAAGGAAATAAATAACACTATCAAAAAACTTGAGGAGAACACAGGTAAACAAGATGAAGTCCTTAAAGAAACACAAAAATCCTTTAAAGAATTACAAGAAAACAGAAACAAACAGATGAAGGAATTGAACAAAACCATCCAGGACATAAAAATGGTAGTAGATACAATAAAGAAATCACAAAGGGAGACTACCCTGGAGATAGAAAACCTAAGAAAGAAATCAGGAGTCATAGACACAAACATCACCAACAGAATATAAGAGATAGAAGAAAGAATCTCAGGTGCAGAAGATACCTTAGAAAACATTGACACAACTGTCAAAGAAAACGCAAAATGCAAAAAGTTCTTACCACAAAATATCCAGGAAATCCAGGACGCAATGAGAAGACCAAACCTAAGGATAATAGGCATAGATGAGAGTGAAGATTTCCAAATTAAAGGGCCTATAAATATCTTCAACAAAATTATTGAGGAAAACTTCCCTAACCTAAGGAATGAGATGCCCATAATCACACAAGAAACCTCCAGAACACCAAACAGACTAGATCAAAAAAGAAATACCTCCCGTCACATAATAATCAAGACACAAAATGCACAAAACAAAGAAAGAATTGTAAAAGCAGTAAGGGAAAAAGGCCAAGTAACATATAAAAGCAAACCTATCAGAATTACACCTGACTTCTCACCAGAGACTATAAAAGACAGAAGAACCTGGACTGACATCATACAGACACTAAGAGAACATAAATGCCAGCCCAAGCTACTTTACCCAGCAAAACGCTCAAGTACCATATGGAGAAACTAAGATATTCCATGACAAAACCGAATTTACACAGTATCTTCCCACAAAGCCAGCTCTACAAAGGATAATAGCAGGAAAGCTCCAATACAAGGAGGGCAATCATACCCTAGAAAGAGCAAGAAAATAATCCTCTTCCATCAAACCCAAAAGAAGATAACCACACAAACAATGTCTCCACTATTAGCAAAAATGACAGGAAGCAACAACACCCTCTCCTTAATATCTCTTAACATCAATAGACTCAATTCCCCAATAAAAAGGCATAGGCTAAAGAACTTGATACACAAACAGGACCTAGCATTTTGCTGCTTACAGGAAACCCACCTCAGCAACAAAGACAGACACTACCTTAGAATAAAAGGTTGGTAAACAATTTTTCAAGCAAATGGCACTAAGAAACAAGCGGAAGTAGCCATTCTAATATCGAATAAAATCGACATTCAACTTAAAGCTATCAAAAAGGATAAGGAAAGGCATTTCATACTTGTCAAAGGAAAAGTCAACCAACATGAACTCTCAATTCTGAATATCTATGAGCCAAATACAAGAGCACACACTTTCATAAAAGAAACCTTACTAAAGCTCAAACACACATTGCATCTCACACAATAATAGTGGGAGACTTCAACACCCCACTCTCAGCAATGGATAGATCATGGAAACAGAAACTAAATAGAGATACAGTGAAATTAACAGAAGTTATGAACCAAATGGACTTAACAGATATCTATAGAACATTTCACCCTAAAGCAAAAGAATATACCTTTTTCTCAGCACCTCATGGTACCTTCTCCAAAAGAGACCATATAATTGGGCACAAGACAGGCCTCAACAGATATAAAAAAAATTGAAATAATTCCCTGCATCCTATCAGATCACCATGGTCTAAGGCTAGTCTTCAAAAATGACAAAGACAATGGAAAGCCCATATTCACATGGAAACTGAACAACACCCTACTCCTTGATAATCAGGTAAGGGAAGAAATAAAGAAAGAAATTGAAAAATTTTTAGAATTTAATGAAAATGATGACACATCATACCAAAATCTATGGGATACAATGAAAGCAGTGCTAGGAGGAAAATTCATAGCTCTAAGTGCCTACAAAAAGAAACTGGAGGGAGCATAAACTAGCAGTTTTACAATGCACCTGAAAGACCTAGAACAAAAAGAAGCTAATACACCCAAGAGGAGTAGACGGCAGGAAATAAACTCAGGGCTGAAATCCACCAAATAGAAACAAAAAGAACTACCCAAAGAATCAATAAAACCAGGAGCTGATTCTTTGAGAAAATCAACAAGATAGATAAACCCTTAGCTAGAGTAATCAGAGGGCAGAGAGACAGTATCCAAATTAACAAAATCAGAACTGAAAAGGGTGACATAACAACAGAAACTGAGGAAATTTTAAAAATCATCAGATCCTACTACAAAAGCCTATACTCAACAAAATTGGAAAATTTGGATGAAATGTACAATTTCCTAGACAAATACCAGTTACCAATGTTAAATCAGGACCAGATAAACCATCTAAACAGTCCCATAACCCCAAAAGAAATAGAAGTAGTCATTAAAAGTCTCCCTACAAAGAAAAGTCAGGGACCAGAGAATTTTAGTGCAGAATTCTATCAGACCTTCAAGGAAGACCTAATTCCAATTCTTTTCAAACTATTCCACAAAATAGAAACAGAAGGTACACTACTCAATTCATTCTATTAAGCCACAATTATGCTCATACCTAAACCACACAAAGACCCAACAAAGAAAGAGAATTTCAGGCCAATCTCCCTTATGAACATTGATGCAAAATTACTCAATAAAATTCTAGCAAACCGAATCCAAGAACACATCAAAACAATCATCCATCACGATCAAGTAGGCTTTATCCCAGGAATGCAGGGTTGGTTCAATATTCGGAAATCCATCAATGTAATCCACTATATAAACAAACTTAAAGAAAAAAACCACATGATCATATCACTAGATGCTGAGAAAGCATTTGACAAAATTCAACACCCCTTCATGATAAAAGTCTAGGAAAGGTCAGGAATTCAAGGTCCATACCTAAACATAGTAAAAGCAATATACAGCAAACCAGTAGCCAGCATCAAACTAAATGGAGAGAAACTTGAAGCAATCCCACTAAAATCAGGGACTAGGCAAGGCTTCCCACTCTCTCCCTACTTATTTAATATAATATTGGAAGTCCTAGCCAGAGCAATTAGGCAACAAAAGGAGGTCAAAGGGATACAAATTGGAGGGGAAGAAGTAAAAATCTCACTATTTGCAGATGATATAATAGTATACTTAAGTGACCCCAAAACTTCCACCAGAGAACTCCTAAACCTGATAAACAACTTTAGCAAAGTGGCTGGATATAAAATTAACTCAAGCAAATCAGTAGCCTTCCTCTACTCAAAAGATAAACTGGCTGAGAAAGAAATTATGGAAATGACACCCTTCACAATAGTCACAGATAATATAAAATACATAGGTGTGAACCTAACCAAGCATGTAAAAGACCTGTATGATAAGAACTTCATGCCCCTGAAGAAAGAAATCTAAGCAGATCTCAGAAGATGGAAAGATCTCCCATGCTCATGGATTGGAAGGATTAATATAGTAAAAATTGTTATTTTGCCAAAAGCCATCTACAGATTTAATGCAATCCCCATCAAAATTCCCACTCAATTCTTCACAGAGATAGAAAGAGCAATCTTAAAATTCATTTGGAATAACAAAAAACCCAGGATTGCGAAAACTACTCTCAGCAATAAAAGACCTTCTGGAGGAATCACCATCCCCAACTTCAAGCTGTACTACAAAGCAATAGTGATAAAAACTGCATGGTATTGGAACAGAGACAAGCAGGAGGATCAATGGAATAGAATAGAAGATACAAAAATGAACCCCCATACCTATGGTCACTTGATCTTTGACAAAGGGGCTAAAACCATCGAGTGGAAAAAAAGATAGCATTTTCAACAAATGGTGCTGGTCCAACTGGTGGTCAGCATGTAGAAAAATGCAAATTGATCCATACTTATCTCCTTGTACAAAGCTCAATTCCAAGTAGATTAAGGACTTCCACCTAAAACCAGCCACACTGAAACTAATAGAAGAGAAACTGGGGAAAAGCCTGGAAAAAATAGGCACAGGAAAAATGTTCCTGAACAGAACACCAATGGCATGTGCTTTAAGAACAAGAATTGACAAATGGGACCTCATAAAGCTGCAAAGCTTCTGTAAAGCAAAGAACACAGTCATTAGGACAAAGCTGGAACCAACAGATTGGGAAAAGATCTTCACCAACCCTACATCTGATAAAGGGCTAATATCCAAGGTATACAAAGAACTGAAGAAATTAGACTCTAGACAATCAAAGAACCCTATTAAAAAATGGAGCACAGAGCTGAACAAAGAATTCTCAACTGAGGAAGCTCGAATGGTTGAGAAGTACCTAAAGAAGTGTTCAGCATCCCTAGTCATCAGGGAAATGCAAATGAAAACAACACTGAGATTCCACCTCACACTAGTCAGAATGGCTAAGATCAAAAACACAGGTGACAGCACATGTTGGCGAGGATGTGGAGAAAGAGGAACACTCCTCCACTGTTGGTGGGATTGTAAACTGGTACAAGCACTATGGAAGGCAGTCTGGCGGTATCTCGGAAAATTGAACATAGTGTTACCTGAGGACCCAGCTATACCACTCCTGGGCATATACCCAAATGATGTTTCAACATACAACAGGGACACATGCTCCACCATGTTCATAGCAGCCTTATTTATAATAGCCAGAAGTTGGAAAGAACCCAGATGTCCTGATGTCCTTCAACAGAAGAATGGATGCAGAAAATGTGGTAGATTTATACAATGGAGTACTACTCAACTATTAAAAACAATGAGTTCATGAAATTCTTAGGCAAATGGATGGAGCTGGAAAATATCATCTTGAGTGAGGTGACCCAATCTCAAAAGAACATACATGGTATGCACTCACTGATAAGTGGATATTAGCCCAAAAGCTCACAATTTCTAAGAAACTATGTATAGACAACATAAAACTCACATAGAAGAAGGAAGATCAAAGTGTGGATGCTTTGGTCCTTTCTAGAAGGAGTATCAAAAGCTTCAACCAGAGCCCCCAAAGTCTTTACTGCCAGCCAGAGAGCACAAAGGGAGGGACTCATGCACCTGTATAGGCAATTGAGGGTGACCTTGTTAGACTTCAGTGGAAGTGGAGGGTCATCGTCCAAGAAAGTTTGGATCCCCTACTGTGTGGGAATTCGAGAGCAGGGAGATGGGACTGGGAGGATGTTTGGAGCACACCCTCACAAAAATTAGGAGGAGGGGTTATGGGATAAGGGGTTTTGGGGGAGAATGGGAGAGTAGATAACATTGAAAGGTAAATATGTATAATATCCAATAAAAAAAAAACACAGAGATAAAGGGTTGAAAAAAAAGAGAGAGAGACGGAGTCTACTTATTTTAAATTATTTTCAAAAGTTTCTAGGAGTTACTAATTGGCTAAGATCTTATTTTAAGCTCTCCACAAAAGAATTTAAGTCTCTGTCCAAAATTCTCAAGAGAGAGGTAAACCCTAATTTTCCTCAACAATTAATTGACAAAAGAGAGGTAATCCCACAAAAAGTAGAAGAAGCTATTACTAATCGATATATTATATAGTCTGATTAGTTGTCAGCGGTGCTGCAACAGTCCTTTGACAAAAAATTATTAATATAGATTTATATATCCTTAAATAGAGTCTTTATGTCTCTCTGAGTGTGGAAGGAGCTTCTGTTGGAGCTTCTTCCCTGATTTTACAAGAACTCTGAAAAATTGGCTTTAAAAACAAAAGAGGGGGAACGGTACCCCCTCAGAAGGAGTCTCCCTGAAATACTCTCCATCATGCCTTGTTCACTTTTATCTCTTTAAAGCTGAAAGCTCATGGGAAATCTGCTGCTGACTGCCTCTGGCACCACCAAGACCAACAAAACTTTGCCACAGATATGGGGAAGGACCCTCTTACCCTTAAAGGGAATGGCCCAGACCCAGTTCCCTTATGGGGCCGAGGACTGATATGCCTGTCTGATACCACAGAAGGCACAGCTAACTGGCTACCAAAAAGATTAATAAAATAATAGATACCCCCCACAAAGCCAGGCCCAACCATAAATATAATGAATAACAATTTACATTCAGGGAAGAGAAATCTCCCTGAGAATCCCCTTCTTTTTCCTTTCCAGGTAAAAATGAATCACTCATGATGTCTGCTGTTGGAAGTTCTAATCCAGATGCTGGCCTCTGAACTTACACTACTCAGACCTTTGAAGGGCCACTGACAAGAACATCAAACAGCTAGAGATTTACATCACTAATCTGAAGAAATCCCTCGTTTCACCGTCTGAAGAGACCTCCTAAAATCTCAAAGATCCTTATTGGACTTGATTTACTCTACTACAATAAAAAAGGCTGTATACAGCTCTTGACTGTGTACAACCCTCAAAGAAGAAGGTTGCCTTTACATAGACAAGACAAGGAGGGTTAAAGAGAGCATGAAATAGGTAATGAAGGCCCTAAGAAAAAATCAGAGAGAGAAAGAGACAGATGAATGCTGGTACAAGAATTGGTTTTCAGCCTGTCCAAGGTTGTCAACCCTATTTCCTCCCATCTTGGGACCATTATTTGGGTTATTTTTGCTTTTTTTTCTGCTGGTCCCTGGCCCTCAAATAGGTGGACTAACTCAAATAGGTGCGATACAACAGATAAATAATCTGGTATCAAAACCTACTCAGATACATTATCATAAGTTAGCTGTGGAGGACCATGAGACTCAAGATGAGATTGTTACTTTATACAGGGTGTTTCCAAAACCTATCTCCACTCAACCTAAAAGGGGGGACTTCTGCCCCTAGACCAAGCAGAGAGAGGCCACCCAGAACCCCCTTTGACAGGCGATCTGAATTCTTGCTTAGGCTGCGAGGCTAAGCACTGCAAGGGAATATAAATAAAAGATAAAAATATCTATCTTGGTTCCCTGAGGGACAAGCCTGACTGCATAGAGGTTGATGTCAAAAGTATCCCCACTCCAGGAAAAAGACATCAGGATGGGTATGGCCCTCATGCCTCACTGGACAATGACAGGGGGACTGGAGCCATTACAAGGTCCCCTTCAAATACTGGAGGTCAGGCCTCTATCCCCACCTTCGCAAGTTTAGAATTCCCATAGCCCTTCTATACTTAGAGAAGGGAGGAGATGTCAGGGGCAGCCCTGCTTACACACTGAAGGCCTAAAATCAGCCATAGGCCTAAAATCAGCAATAAGCCTGTCATACATGTATACTAACACCAAGTCTTGGGTCTCAGTGGAAAAACATTGAAACAGATGGCTATAAGCTAATGTCAACAGGCAGCTTTTGTGGAAATTTACATGCCTGAGTAGTCATAGACCTTGTGAATAGGTAGCCTTGGCAGACAATACCAACTTAGATAAGGACAAGCGAGTCATAGGCAGAGTCATAGTGACTTGTACCCTGAACCTTCACACAGCCGATACCAGGTTCTGAAGATATCTGCATTCCCCCTGAACACCCACACTCCATTGTCATTCCCTTCCCCACATCCTGCCTTTCTGTGTTTATAACCCCTGTGTGAATTAATTACGATTTGAGACAAAAATAAAAAAGTAAAAATAAAGTTTAGAAAGCTGGAATTGGCCTTGGCCTCTTCTATGCACAGACCTCATCACAAGCCAATATACGCAGTACATATTCAAGTAAACAGAAGGGAGACTGGCTGAACTGCAGGCATGAGCCTAGGATCTTGATTCATCATATGTACAAATGTCAAAGCAGCAAGAGCTGTGGAGACAAAGCAGAAATGGGACCCTAGAGGCAGAGGCTAAGTTTCTGTACATTCCTTAAATAAACAGACTGAGAAATAACCTTCTCTACCTTTCACTGCCTGAGACTGCAGAATCAAAAGAACATGAGACCTTTGCCTTTAAACTGGGTGTAGTCTGGATGAAAGGCTTTCCTAGAAAGAGAACACATGGAGACAAGGCTCCCTACTTCCACTGTCTCTGGGCCTTACTGGGGCTACAGGAGAAGCACAATTGTTCTACTTCACATTAAGCTGGGCTGGCTCTCAATCACTGCATCTGGTGCTGTGGCTCTCCCTCCCCACCCCACACACTGCAGTAAGAAATATAAATTCAGCTGAAGACACCACACTGGACAGTCACAATAATAGAGGCAACATGGAGGGGGAAAATGAGAATTAAAAACTGGAGAGAAAACTAACCACCCCAAAAATGTCCAAACAGACACATGCACACCTACACATGCATGTACATGTGTGCACACACACAGACACACACACACACACACACCTGCACATATATATGAGAAAACATTAACTGTCATCACACCTTCAAATAGAACAGTAAAACACCATAATTGAGGAAAGGAGGGGATGAAATTTATGAAAATTATTCCAGAGTCCTACTATATGGAGGAACACAGCCACGTGCAGGACCCAAACTGATGAAAGAAGTCAGCAGATCATTTATGGCCCCATATGAGAAAGTTGGCAGAGTTGATGAAAGGGCCAACAATCTAAAAGGGTAATTAAAATCACAAATGAGAAACTTGACAAGGTAATTAAAACACTGGGAGCAAATAAAAATTTGGCACATGACAGATCCACTCAATCAAGTCAGAAGCAAGGCTGAGAGCTGAAGCAAATGAGAGCAAGCTGAGAAGAATTTATATGACGGAGGATGACATCAAGAACACTGTACATACTCCAAGTCTGCTGCAGTGCCCTGAGCAGCAATAGGGTGTGAGCTCTGCAGCAACTCCCAGAACATCCAAAGAAGGCCGGACTCCCAGGAGCTCTAACACACCCAGGAACATAGAAAAGTAGAATCACAGGATCTCAGGAGATGGTCACACCAGAATTTAAGGATCCCAGAAGCAGCCTGACTCCCAGGAGCTCTTACACCCAGGATCTCAGGATCACAGGATCACAGATACAGATGGACCCTGAGGAGTTCTGACACAACAAAGATAACAGGAAAGACAGACTCCAGTCAGAGACAGTGAGTGCAGGTAGCACTAGAAATAACCAGATGGTGAAAGGCAAGTGCAGAAACCAAGGTAACGTGGCATCATCAGAACCTAGTTCTCCCACCATAGCAAGTCCTGAATACGCCATGACACCGGAAAAGCAAGATTCAGATTTAAAATCACTTCTCATATTGATGATAGAGAACTTTAAGATGGACATAAACAGGTAGAAGCCTTTAAAGAGGAAACACAAAAATCCCTTAAAGAATTACAAGAAAACATAATCAAATAGGTGAAGGAATTGAACAATACAATCCAGGACATAAAAGTGGAAGTAAAAACAATAAAGAAATCACAAAGGGAGACTACCCTGGAGATAAAAATACCTAGGAAAGAGATCAGGAGTCATACATGCAAGCATCACCAACTGAATGCAAGAGATAGAAATGAGAATTTCAGGTACAGAAGATAACATGGAAAACACTGACACAACTGTCAAAGATATGCAAAATGCCAAAAGCTCCTAACCCAAAACATCCAAGAAATCCAGGACACAATGAGAAGACCAATCCTAAGGATAATAGGTATAGAAGACAGTGATGATTTCCAACATAAAGAAGAAAACTTTTCTAACCTAAAGAAATAGATGCCTATGAACATAAAAGAAGCCTACAGAACTCAAAATAGACTAGACCAGAAAACAAATTCCTTCTGTTACATAACAATCAAAACACCAAATGCACAAAACAAAGAAAGCATAATAAAAGCAGTAAGGGAAAAAGGTAAAGTAACTTATAAAGACAGACTTATAAAATTACACCAGACTTCTCACCAGAGGCTATAAAACCCAGAAGATCCTGGACAGATATCATACAGACCCTAAGAGAATACAAATGCCAGCCAAGACTACTATACCCAACAAAACTCTCAATCAATATGGATGGAGAAACCAAGATATTCCATGACAAAACCAAATTTATGCAATAGCTTCCCACAAATCCAGGACTTCAAAGGATAATTGATGAAAAACTTCAACACAAGGAGGGAAACTGCAACCTACAAAAAGCAAGGAAGTAATCTTCCAACAACCCCAAAAGAAGATAGCTACACAAACATAATTCCACCTCTAATAACAAAAATAACAGGAAGCAACAATCATTTTTCATTAATATCTCTTAACATCAATGGACTCAACTCCCCAATAAAAAGATGTAGACTAACAGACTGGATACATAAGCAGGACCCAGAATTTTGCTGAATACAGGAAATGCACCTCAGTGACAAATGGTCCCAAGAAACAAGCTGGAGCAGCCATTCTAGTATCAAATAAAATCAACTTTTAACCAAAAGTAATCAAAAAAGATAAGGAAGGACACTTCATACTCATCAAAGGAAAAGTCTACCAAGATGAACTCTCAATTCTGAACATCTATGCTCCAAATTCAAGGGCACATGCATAAAAGAAACTTTACTAAAGCTCAAAGTACACATTGCACCTCTCACAATAATCATGGGAGACTTCAACACCCCACTCTCAGCAATGGATAGATCATGGAAACAGAAACTAAACAGAGACACAGTGAAATTAACAGAAGTTGCAAACCAAATGGATTTAACAGATATCTGTAGAACATTTCATCCTAAAACAAGAATATACCTTCTGAGCACCTCATGGTACCTTCTCCAAAATAGACCCTATAATTTGTAACAAAACAGGCCTGAACAGATACAAAAAGACTGAAATAATCCCTTGCATCCTATCAGATCTCCACAGACTAAGGCTGGTCTTAATACTGACAAAAACAGTGGAAATCCCACATACACATGGAAAATGAACAACGCTCTACTCAATGATGACTTGGTAAAGGAAGAAATGAAGAAAGAAATTAAAGACTTTCAAAGAAAAAGCTTCCTTGATGAGGATCAAGAGATAAACTGATCTAATGGCAAAGGAGTAAGCCATTAGAAATCATTCAATGCAATGTCCGTTTAGTAAGGTGGTAATAGGTTCTCTCTTAGCGCTTACAACCTATCTAGCCACTGGTTCTTAGTCTGGTTAATAATAGTGTCAGATATGGGTTCCACCTCATGAACTGGGCCTGACATCTAGTCATAAAATAGTTGCTTACACCCACAACTATCAGGTCAGTACTGCAACAAGGCACATCTCACGTCAGGCAGGTTGTTATTATATTTCCATGGATTCCCAACTGGATGAGCTTGACAGTCACTTTTAACCTCTAGTACCATTTATAGCACCTTCCTGCACCATGAAATCTAGCCAGTAGGAATGAAGATTCCAGGTCAATACCCACATGACTTATTCATGTTTTATGAATCAAGTATGTGCTGTCATCTTGGTTACTTTCCCATCGCTGTGATAAGACACCATGAAAATAATAATTTTTGGAAGTTACTATTTCAAAGTGCTAAGAGTCCACGGCTATCAACAAACACTCTGATCCTCTCACAGTGCTTTGCAACGTGTGATCTGTGTTATTTCTGGCAACAGGACACAACAATTAAATGATGCTTAATTACTTATTGCCACATTCACACATCCTCATCAAAGATTCTCCTTGAAGTAGGCTGTGATTAACACAGAGACACTAAGCTGGTCAGTGAGCAGACCCAAGAAACTTTGGAGTATTCAGTGTTGTCAGGAATCTAGCAGAGAAAGCTACTCAGACACAGGTTTAAGCCAATAAAAATCTTTATTACCTGGCTAGTAACTATGCTGGTGTTCAGGATCTCACTGTAGCCCCTCCGCCTTTCTTAAGCTGAACCTTTAAGTACAAAAGAACCATATCCTGGGATGATATACTTCAATGAACAAGAACAGTTAGCCACATGTGGAAATGCAAAAGTCAAAAGCAAGGTTGATGCATTTAGAAACTTTCCCAAAAGTATGAACTTGGATAGATTAGGCCTTTGTTTTCATTTTGGCTGATGTTGCTGTTTACATGCTAAATTTTATGGCCTAAATAGTACTTCTAACATGAAGTCAGCTGTACTAAGGTCTAGGTGCTTGTGAGACTCAGCTGTAAATAAGATGTCCTTATCACATTCTTTTTTTAAGGGTTATATAAGAAAGAGGAGTTGGAAAGATTTTGTGTTGGTTTGAATATGAGTGGCCCCCATGGATTCATGTGTTTGAATTCTCAGCTCATGGGGAGTGGCACTATTAAATGTGGCCTTATTGAAGGAGGTGTGTCACTGTGGAGGCCGGCTTTGAGGTCTCCTATGATCAAGCACACAGTGTAACACACAGTCTCTCCCTGCTGCCTACAGATCAAGATGTAGAACTTTCATCATTCCTAAGCACCATGCACCTGCACATCACTTTCTACCATGAAAAATAGTACCAAACCTCTGAAAATGTAAGCTAGCCCCAAGTAAATGTTTTCTGTTTTAAGAGTTGCATTGGTCATGATGTCTTTTCTCAGCAATAAAATCTTAACTAAGACAGATGGTTAAGATTCAGAAGTGGTACATGACTTCAAGGAGCCAGTATTTTCCAGACACAATAGCACAGACAAACGTATTAGCTCGTAGAAGTCATGATGGTCAGCAAAAGACCTCCACAAGGTCTAAATATTCTGTTCTATGTCTTTCTTTAAAGCTCGAGGTCTTAAATTCTATTTGAAAAATAACAAAAATTAAATGTTTACAGAGACAATGCACGTATGTTCTATGTCTCTTTGTTTATTTTGAGACAGAGTTTCCCTATGAAGCCCTGACTGGCTTGGAACTCACTATGTAGAACAGTCTGGCCTTGAACTTTGATTCTCCAATTTGGTCCTACTGAGGGTGAAAATTACAGGTATGTGACATCATGCCCAGCTTCTGTTGATTAGGTTTTTTCTTTATAACAAATTACTGTCCCATAACTCAGTAGTGGCACATCCTTTAATGCCAGCTCTAAGGAGTCAGAGGAAGACAGCTCTCTGAATTCTTGGCCAACTTGGTCTACAGAGTGAATTCCAGGACAGCCAGAGCTATACAGAAAAACTCTGTCTTGAAAAAAATCAAAAATTAATAAGTAAAACAGAATTCACTGTTTAGTAGCCAAATGTAATGACACATGACTTTAATTCCAGACCTCAAGAGGCAAAGGTAGGCAGTGGATCTCTGTGATTCAGAAGCCAGCTTGGTCCACATATTGAGATCTAGACCAGCCAAAGTTGCATGGTAAGACACTGCCTCAAAAATTGGAAAATAATTAGTTTTCACTTATTTAGTCTGTATGTTTGTTTGTGGGTATGTGGGTGTGATTGTGATACAGTGTGTAGGTAGATGTCAGAGGATAATATGTGAAAGTCAGTTCTTTCCTGCCACCATGTGGATTCTGAGGATCAAACTGAGCATTGTTAGGCTTGGGAATAGATATTGCACCAGGCTCTCTGTTGACTTCTTGAACTAGCAATGTGTTAGAAAGCAGAGTCTATGGTGTGTGTTCTCCCTATCTTTGCATGTTTATACATTTTTCTTTTTTTTTAACAAAAGATTACATTTACACACACACACACACACACACACACACACACTGTCATTATCTTCAGACACACCAGAAAAGGGAATTAGATACCATGGTGATGAGGCACCATATGGTTGCTGGGAGGTAAACTTGGGATCTCTGGAAGAGCAGCCAGTGCTCTTAACTACTGAGCCATCTCTCCAGCCTTTATACATTTCCCGAAAATCTGTTTCTACTTGTTGTGTCCTGTCCCTTGGAACTGAAGTCACTTGAGTGGCATGTGGGAGTTAGAAGGTAGGTGCTCAATGTTTCTTTCTCATAAGTTTCCACTGAAGCCTCTGTCCTGTATCCTCAGTGTGTAGAGGATCCTCCCTCCATCCTGAGAATGGCACAAGATCTGGGATTCCCAGTGTGTTTGTAGAAATAGCTAGCATACCCTGATCTGTCAGGACATGTTGTCTAGTGAGAAGGCCTGTAGTTCTGGAAAGTCTGGAAGAAATAACCCCCCTTTAGGATCTCATAACAAGGAGGACCTCCTTGTTCTCATTAAAGTCTTCATTATCTGCTTGTGAAAGACTTCAAACAGAACATAGATGGTGTCTCTGCAAAGCCATCATGTGCACATGTGCATTTGGACATAAGACTGTGGAAGAGCCTGGAGATTAGCTCTGTTCTATAATCCAGGGTCAATAGTGCATGGGACAATATATATATATATATATATATATATATATATATATATATATAACCAAAGTATCTGAGCCTACTTCCCAAGGTCATTTTCATGTCTGAAGCCTACTTCCTTGTTCTAGCCTAAAATTTAGATTCCTATCTGAAATTACTTCTTTGTTCTAGCCTAAGATTTAGATTCCTGCCTGAGATTACTTCTTTGTAGTAGCCTATGATTTAGACTCCTATCTGAAATTACTTCTTTGTTCTAGTCTAATCTCAGATTCCTGCTTGAAGCCTACTTCCTTGTCCTTGGCCAATGTCATATTCCTGCCAAGCAGCCCCTTTCCTCATCCTTGGCCCATGTGAGCTTCTTGCCAAGCAGCCCCAAATGCTTTCTGTCTTTCCCCCTTTTTATTTTATTAATAAGACTGAGCCTGTCTTAGGTCATTCTGACAAGAATGCCTTCCTTATTCATCGTGGAATATGCAGTATCAAAGGTAATGCATTTATGTCTTAGGTTGGTAAGGATCTGGGCAGAATCTTACCCGTCCTTGGCTTGCCAGCCTGTTAATTTAATAACTCTGTCTAGGGCGTCCATGTTCAGGTTTAAGCCATGTACTTTGGCTGGCAACATGTTGATGTTGTTAAAGACAAGCTTTAACATGATGGGTAGGAATGAAAGTATTTCCAGGACAAGAATGGCTAGTCTGATCAAGCTATATATGTCATTCTGAGGTTTGTCCAAAGTGGAAATACAGAGCTCAGGCCATGAATAATTTTATCTGCATTATCTGCAGCATCAAAGGTCAACAGAGCAACATTCTTTAAATTCATAATCTCACTATGCAGAGTTAACATACCCAGAGAGGTGTTAGCATTATGCCAAATATCCTACAGGTGTCTTTAAACTTTTTTTCTAATTATAATGACAATCATTATAAATTTCAAAAGTAACACTGCTCCAATGATATTTGTCATGACACTTGGGATGGCTCCTTCAGATAATTTGAATGGGTTATAGAGCATCATTCATTGTTCCAGATACCTATATAAATCCTTTTGCATACTCAATACATTAGTAACATTTTTTGCTAGATGGTTAACAAAAATAGTTGTCTTAACTCCTTGTGTCAATGCTATAGCAGAAGCAGTGATGCTAGCAATTAATTAAATTAAAGCTGTTTACCAGCAATAATCAAGCCCGCTACCCTCTTGCTTCTGCTTAAAGACTAACTCACTTCTTCCAGCACTTTCAAGCTTTTTTCAGCAAATCAAGGTTTTCTAATACTCGAGGCAGTAAGACAAAGGCTGGTTGATAGACCCCCATAACAGACATGCCGGGTTTCAACACACTAACACATTTGGAAATTATACAGTCTAATTGACTAATGCAACTTACAACAAATACTGTAGAAGAGACAAAACCAATTTTAGCTTGACAATTAAAAGAGCCTTAAAACATGCACTAACCCTTGTTTGGAATCCAGATCCTGTCCCAACATTATCTCTTGCTATCCTAAAATCATAGTGAGCTACAGCTAGCTTCCAAATATGTCTCTGACAAAGTCCAGATACAGTCTTCCAAAAGTAGACTGTTATTTCCCATATTGGATTGATTTCTATACTAGTACATGATTGAGTCCTAATAGCTGGGTACTTTTAAGAAGAATACAAGAGACATAATTTCTCTTTTCGATTCTCTATCCCACAAGGTCTAAAACTTGAGGCAAGGCAGCTTGTCTTATCTGGGTTATAGTCAAGGAAAGGTGGGTAAAGAAAATATGTCCAATAAAACTCCCCAGTCACCCTTGTCAGGGTACTCAGCAAGCTCACAGGTCGGCATCATTCTTTATCTCAGCAACAGTAAGTCTCACCAATCTTTTCAAAGTTCCATGGGCCTCTTCCACAATACCTTGTTCTTGAGGATTATATGAAGTCCCCATAATAAATTGTTGATGAAAAGTCTCGACTGCTCGACTACAATTGCCAGACCCATTATCTGTTTTTTTTTTTATATTTACCTTTCAATGTTATCTCCTCTCCCATTCCCCCCCAAACCCCTTATCCCATCCTCCTCCTCCTATGTCTATGAGGGTGTGCTCCCACCATCCTCCCATTCCCACCTCCCTGCTCTCAAATTCCCCAACACTAGGGAATCCAAACTTTCTGGCACCAAGGCCCTCCACTTCCACTGATGCCTGACAAGGCCACCGTCAACTACCTACAGAGGTAGAGCCATGAGTCCCTCCCTTTCTGTTCTCATCCTGGAGGTTTTAGAATAGCTACTCCAGCTTGTTTCTTGGGACCATTTGCTTGAAAAAATTTTTCCAGCCTTTTACTCTAAGGTAGTGTCTGTCTTTGTCATTGAGGTGGATTTCCTGTATGCAGCAAAATGCTAGGTCCTGTTTATGTATCCAGTCCACTACCCTATGTCTTTTTATTGGGGAATTGAGTCCATTGATGTTAAGAGATATTAAGGAGAGGAGATTGTTGCTTCCTATTACTTTTGTTATTAGTGGTGGGTGACATTGTTTGTGTGGTTATCTTCTTTTGGATTTGTTAGAAGAGGATTTCTTTCTTGCTGTTTCTAGGGTATAATTTCCCTCCTTGTATTGGAGTTTTCCTGCTATTATCCTGGGTTTGTGGAAAGATATTGTGTAAATTTGGTTTTGTCATGGAATATCTTAGTTTCTCCATCTATGGTAATTGAGAGTTTTGCTGGGTATAGTAGCCTGGGCTGGCATTTGTGTTCTCTTAAGGTTTGTATGACATCTGTTCAGGATAGTATGGGTTTTATAGTATCTGGTGAAAAGCCTAGTGTAATTCTGATAGGTGTGCCTTTATATGTTACTTGGCCTTTTTCCCTTACTGCATTTAATATTCTTTTTTGTTTTGTGCATTTGGTGTTTTGATTATTATGTGATGAGGGGTATTCTTTTCTGGTCTATTCTATTTAGCACTCTGTAGGCTTCTTGTATGTTTATGGGCATCTAATTCTTTAGGTTAGGGAAGTTTTCTTCTATAATTTTGTTGAAGATATTTATTGGCCCTTTAAGTTGGGAATCTTCATTCTCTTCTATACCTATTATCCTTAGGTTTGGTCTTCTCAGTGTGTCCTGGATTTTCTGGATGTTTTATGTTAAGAATCTTTTGCATTTTGCATTTTCTTTGACAGTTGTGTCAATGTTTTCTATGGTATCTTCTGTATCTGAGATTTTCTCCTCTATCTCTTGTATTCTGTTTGTGATGCTTACATCTATGACTCCTGATTTCTTTCTGTAACGGCCGTTTCTTTTGTAACGGCCGTCGGGTTCTGCTACTTTGTAAAGGCCTGCCGGTTCTGCTGCTCTGGTCCGCAGGCCAGGGTCTAGCAAGAGAGAGAGTGGGGACGGAGGAAGGGGGAAAAAGGGGCGAGAGACGCAAAAGATAGATACAAGACAGAGTCCAGTGGCGTCTCTTCAAGTCTCTTCTTTATTCTCCTCTCTTCTTACTATATTCTCACTCCTTCAGTCTCCTGACACCTCTCACTTTCTCACTCCTACCTCCTACCTTCTACCTCTACCTCTACCTCCTACTTCCTACTACCTCCTACTTTCTACCTCTACCTCTTACTTTCTCTACTTCCTACTTCCTACTACTTCTATAGAAGGGAAATCCTGGGTATTTATACCCTTTACCACGTGACTTGCCCTCGTGGACAAGCTCAACTGAAGGGACTATGTCACGTGCCTTGTAGCCATGGATACCAGGAGCACCTTGCAGCTGGGGGCACTAAACAGTGTAACAAGATGTTTATCAGAGTGCACTCAGCTATTGCAGGCTGTTGAAACAAGTCTCTTGTCAGGGTATATGGCTCAAGATGGCTGTAAAGATGATAGCCACTTTCGGCTAAGAGTCGGCTCCCAACATCTTTCCTAGGTTTTCTATCTCCAGGGTAGTCTCTCTTTGTGATTTCTTTATAGTTTCTACTTCGATTTTTATGTCCTGGATGGTTTTGTTCAATTCCATCACCTCTTTGGTTGTGTTCTCTTTGTAATTCTTTAGGGGATTTTTGTGCTTCCTCTTTAAGGGCTTCTACCTGTTTACCTGTGTTCTCCTCAAATTCTTTAAGAGTGCTATCTATGTACTTCTTAAAGTACTCTATCATAATCATGAGAAGTGATTTTAAATATGACTCTTGCTTTCCTGGTGATATGGGGAATTCAGGACTTTCTAATGTGGGAGAACTAGGTTCTGATGATGGCAAGTACCCTGGGATGCTGATGCTTATGTTCTTGTGCTTGCCTTTAGCCATCTGGATCTCCTTAGTGCTACTGGCACTGTCTCTGACTGGAGCCTGTCTTTTCTACTATCTTAGTTGTGTCAGAACTGTTTGGGGTGAGTGTTGCTGCTGGGGTTAGAGCTGAGGCCCAAGATCTGCTCAGTGCTCAGGTCCAGACCAGAAGAAACCAGTGTTCCTTTCCAGGAGTGAATTCCTCAGTCCCACTGGGTCCCAGTTACTCCCTGTTTGGGGCAGGTGTTGCTGTCTCCTTACCTAAGATACTGCGCTGGGTTGGAGCTCCTTTGAATCCTGCTTCCTCTGGGTTTGGTGAGATTGGCTTTAGAGCTGCTGCCTGGGACCTGCTCGGTGCTTGGGCCCAGACCAGAAGCAAGCCATATCTTTATAACTACTGAATTGAAGTTCAAGTGTCAGAAAACTTCTCAGTGACTTTCAGTTTAATTAGAACAAAAACTATAAAGTAGTTACGTGTACATGTGTGGATATGTGCACAAGAGTTCAGGTGCCTGGAGACCAGAGGTACAGAATCTTCTGGAGCTGGAATTAGAGGCAGCTGTGAGCCTACATGTGGGTGTTGGTGGTCAATCCATGTCTTCTGGAAGGGCAGCCAGTGGTCAGCAGCTGGTGGTCTTAACTACTAAGCCAGCTGTCCATCCCCACCTACTCAGCTTTTATTTGTTCACTTTATTTCTATTTAATAATTGAGACAAGGTCTCACGCAGCCCAGGCTGCCCTAGAATTTATCACATCCTCTGCAGGACTTGACTCTGGATCCTTCAATACCTATCACCTGAGTGCTGGGATTGCTGTTGTGTACCACATGTCTGGTTTACAAGGTGCTGTTGATAAAATTCAAGAGTTTTGCATAAGCCAGTCAAGCACTCTACCAACTGATATTTACTTTCAACTCTTCTGTTTAATCGTATGTATGTATGTATGTATGTATGTATTCACTTTACATCCTGATGACAGCCCCTCCTCTCCCAGTCCCACCCTCCCACTCTCCCAGCCTCCTGTCCTCCTTCTCCCATTCCCCCTCCCATTCTCCTCAGAGAGGCAGAGTGCCCTCACTTCCATCCCTCCGTCCTCCTAGTTCCCCCACCCATAGCAACCACCCTTGGCACATCAAGTGTCATCAAGACTAAGTGCATCCTTTCCCACTAAGGCCAAACAAGGCAGCCCGTCTGGGGAAAGGGATCTAAAGGCAAGCAACAGAGTCATAGTAAGAGACAGGCCCCATTCCAACTGTTGCGGAGATCCACTTGAAGACCAAGCTACACATCTGTTACATATGTTTACGGGGCCTACCTGGGCTCATGTGGGCTCACAGAGACTGAACCACAAACCAAAGAGCATTCCTGGACTAGGCCTGCTACATATATATAGTAGTTTGATCTTTTAAGAAAAGAAGACTTTGAGCCCTGAGGACTTTGAGTTGGCAAAGAGCTTATACTGCAAGCACGAGGGCCCAAATTAGAGTCTTCCAGACCCACATAAAAAACAGATGAGATATTGACTACTGGGGATATAAAGTGAAAAGGGTGCTTAGAGATTACTGGCTAGTTAGTTTGTCAGTCAATGAGCTCCAGATTAAGTGAGAGACCTTGTCTTAAAAAATACAAGGTGGAACACAGCAGAGAAAGCCACCTAATGTTGACCTCTGGCCTCCCTAGTCTTGTGAGGCACTCATACATATATGTGCACACACATGTGACACCCCGACATCTCCTTATACACATAAAAATAAATTAATAAAATGCTTGGATTCACTGGGTAGTCATAACCTATGCACAGTAATATCAATGTTTTTCTCTTCCAGGACACAACCTTGACGATAAGCCTCCACAAACATGGTGCAAATAACTGTTGATGATATGGTCTTGAAGGTTGTATTCCTGTTGCCGATGGGCCTAGGCCTGCTGGCTAATACTTACTTGCTGTTCATGCATAGCTTCGTCCTTCTCACAGGACACAGACCGAAACCTTCAGAGCTCATTCTGTCCAACTTGGCTCTGGCCAATTTCTTGGTTCTTCTCTCCAAGGGGGCACAGGAGGTTATGGAAGTTTTGGGACTGGTGCATGTCCTGGAAGGTTCTGGGTGTCAAATCTTCTTTTACTTCCATAGGGTGTCTCGAGACCTTTTGCTCTGCAGCACCAGCTTGCTGAGCTGTTTTCAGGCAGTCACAGTCAGCCCCAGGCACAGAATGTGGACAAGACTCAGATGCTGGGTTCATAGGCATGTTGGCTTCTCCTGCTTCTTCTGCTGGATATTCAATCTTGTCATCAGCACCATCTCTCCTATTGAGATAAAAGTCGTTGGGGATAACAGTAGTGATTCCTCAATGAAGAATGTCATGCTTGCCAGTATGTGGTTGCCTTGTCTGAATTGTGTGCAATCCCATTAGCCATTCTGGGTGCCCTGCTGATGACACTTATGGTGGTAGCCAGCATGTGTATGATATGTCTCCTGCACAGACACCTCCAGAGGGTCCAACATGTTTAAAGTTGCAGCCTCACCCACAGGACCTCCCCAGAGATGAGGGTCACTCATAGGATCCTACTCTTGGTGAGTGACTTCATCCCCTTTTATTTTCTCAATTAAATCTACATATTTTACAGCACACTCCCTGAAGTTTGTTTCTCCTCCCTGAGTCCCTTGGTGCTTACCTTTCAGAACTACAGGACTCTGAGCTCCTGCTTTTAGGTACTTGGAGTGTCCAGTCTGTTTGCTGATCCATTGATGAACATCTGTCACCTCTCACAAGTCTTCTTCCCCATCTACAGTCACAAGAACCTGTGAATTCATCTTTCTTGCTGTGGAGTACACTGAAGGCTTATCAAGGAGAGACATTCTTAAACTAACACAGGAGGGAAAACACCAGGAATTTTAAACTTATGATGCTTGGAGGAACAATAGTTTAGTGTTTTTAAGCTCTTCTTGTATATTAATGTTTTACAAATTCTTAATGTTTAAAACCAGAAAGTGGTGGTGTGCACCTTTAGTCTCAGCACTGAGGAGGCAGAGGCAGGGAGATCTCTGAGTTCAAGGCCAGCATGATCTACAGATTGAGTTTCAGGAAGGCCAGGCCTATTTAGAGAAACCCTGCTTCAGACAACCAGATTTTTTTCAATTGTTTGAGAGATGTGTTCATGTAATAAATTTCAGGCCTTGTGTAGTGATACATGCCTTTAATCCCAGCCCTCAGGAGCCAGAGGTAGGCATATCTCTGTAAGTTTGATGCCAGCCTGATCTATTGCATACCAAGTTTCAGGATATCCAGGGCTACATAATAATGAGACTCTATTTAAAAAAAAACAAATAAATAAATAATAACTTTCAGTCATGTTTCACCTCCATTTTCTTTTCTTTTTTTTTTTCCTTCTCCCCTGGACCATTGTTATCAAGTCTGCACCCTTTCATAACTTCTTGTGTGTGGCCCACTGTATTTGACAGTAAAAAGTAAGCAGCAGCAGCAATTATCAAGCAGCAAGCAGCAAATAGTAAGCAACAGGCAGCAAGGACCACCAGCAGCAAACAGTAAGCAGCAGCAGCAGCAAACAGTAAGCAGCAGCAAACAGCGGAACAAGCAGCAACAGCAGCAAGCAGAAAGCAGAAAGCACCAGCAGAAGCTGGAACAAGCAGCAGCAGCAGCAACAGCAGCAACACTCAAATTGCTGAGTAATTTTTCCAGGTAAGATTTCTTGCCATAGCATGGGTGGGAGGAAATTTCCTGGAGTAAATACAATTTACCAATTCTATCACAGTGAAGAAAATGATTCCTTACCCCAACAACTACTAATTGTTAAGGGTTTTTGTTTTGTTGAAATAGGTATCCTGCAGCCCAGGCTGTCCTTTGACTTACTATGTTAATGGAAGATATCTTAAAGACTCTCCATTAGGCTATACCTATAAAATGTTTCACTCATAGTGCCACATGAGGACCAAGATTTCAACTCTTGGACCATTGAGGGTACGTTTAAAATTTGTCTGTTTGTTTTTTTGGTTTTTCTAGACAAGGTTTCTCTGTGTAGCCCTGGCTGTCCTGCAACTTTCCCTGGTACCCGCTGGCCTCAAATTCAGAGATTCACCTGCCTCCTCTGCTTCCTGTGCCTCCAGAGTGCAAGTGTGCTACACCACTTCCTGGTTTATATTTAACATTTAAGTAATAACAGACTTCAAAAATATTTACATTGGAGCAGAAAACTGAATAAAATAAAATACAGCATTTGTGTTTCTCAATTGAGTTTAAAAAATCAGCATTGTGCAATTTCAAGGCTGTGTGGTTTTAGAAAGTCTAATTACCTTGCTTCAGTATTCTTTCCTATTACAGGATGATATCAATTAATTATGACAATATATTAAAAACTGTGTGGGGGGCATCAAAATGGCTCAGTGAGTAAAGTACTGATTTCAGGAATCTGACAACCCGAGTTAACAGGATGCCTACAGAAAGCAGCAGAATATTTACCAGCTGTACTTCAACAGGGATTTAGTATCTGGGATACAAAAAGAACTCCAACTCAGAAAATTGGACATAACATTATCTGAGGATCCAGCTATACCGCTCCTGGGCATATACCCAGAAGATGCGCAAACAGATAACAAGGACATATGCTCCACTAAGTTCATAGCAGCCTTATTTATAATAGCCAGGAGCTGGAAAGAACCCAGGCATCCTTCAACAGAGGAATGGATACAGAAAATGTGGTACATGTACACAATGGAGTATTACTCAGCTATTAAAAAAAACAGAATTTGAGAAATCTGAGGCAAATGGATGGAACTAGAAAGTATCATCCTGAGTGAGGTAATCCAATCACAAAAGAACACACATGGGATGCACTCACTAATAATTGGACATTAGCCCTAAAGCTGGCAATACCCACGATGCAACTCACAGACCACATGAAGCTCATGAAGAAAAAAGACCAAAGTGTGGGTACTTTGGTCCTTCTTAGAAGGAGTAACAAAATACAAATGGGAGCAAATATGAATACAAAGCATGGGACAGAAACTGAAGGAGGGATCATCTGGAGACTGTTCTACCTTGGTGTCCTACCCATGTGCAGTCACCAAAGCTAGACACTGATGTGGATGCCAGGAAGTGCATGCTAACAGGAGCCTGATATAGCTGTGTCCTTAGAGGTCTGCCAGAGTCTGACGTATACAGAGGCAGATGTTCACAGCTAACCATTGAACTGATGAAGGGGTTCCCAATGGAGGGGTTAGAGGGAAGGAGCTGAAGGAGCTGAAAGGGTTTGGAGCCCCATGGGGAGGGCAAAAATATCAACAAACCAGAGCTCCCAGGGTATAAACCACCAGCCTGGGAGCACATAGGGAAGGACCTATGACTCCAGCTGTATGTATTTCGAGGATGGCCTTGTTGGGTATAGAGGGGAGAGGAGATCCTTGGTCTGATGAAGGCTGGCCCCTAGTGTGTGGGAATTTGTGGGTGGGGGGGTAGTAGTGGAAATGGGTAGTGGCACATCCTCATAGAAGCAGTAGGAGTGGGGGTTGGATAGGGGGTTCTCATGTGGTAAGAAATGGGGACAGGGGATTGCATCTAAAATGTAAATAAAATATCCAAAAAAAAAAGAGAAGGCTAGAGCTTTGAACAACAACAAAAGAAATGAAAATGACCATTTAAAAGAAATTTTATCTAAGACACAAATATTTACAGTCTTCTAAATACAAATTTTAAGAAGAATAACATCATAGAATAGCATTAAAAATATTTATAAAATTCTCTTGTGTTGTAGGACACATCGTCATGCTCAGCCATCAGGAGGCAGAGGCTAGCCTGGTCTACATAGTGAGTTCCATAAAGAAGATAGGGCTACCTACAGAGACCCTGTCTCAAAACACAAAGCAAAACAAAACAAAGTACAAGTGAAAGAAAAACTTTTCAAAGTGTCAAAATAAAAAACAATCTGAAAAAAAATCTATCATCTATTTATCTATTATCTCTCTACCTATCTATCTATTTATGTTTGTGTGTGTAGGTACATGTTATGATCAAGTGCACAGTGTGTGTGTGTGTGTGTGTGTGTGTGTGTGTGTGTGTGTGTGTGTGTTTATGATGGCACGTATGTGGAGAATAACAAGTCCAGTTTTTATTTTACAAGCTTCAAAGTATTATAATTTCAATGGACAATAAATATGAAAACTGTTGAAGTGGTGTGGATGTGTTTTTTATTGACCCAAAATATTAAAATCTATAACATCAAAATTTACTACTTGTAAGAATTCTAATTGGGACCATACAAAGCACTCAAGAGCACTGAAATTCCAACATTTCACGAAAATCTCTAGATTTGTTCATGGAAACACCTGGGCATGATATTGCTCACCAATGGTTCTCTGAAAACAGGTAAGGAAGAAATACACTGTGAAATAATTTTATTAGTGTTCATCAGTAAAAATGGACAGAGAGTGGGGTAAAATGATGCCAAGATAGCGATAATTACTCCCAAACTTGGGGTTCTTTCACGTGTACAAAAGCTATCATAAATGGTGAAAAAGTTGTTCAACAAATAAAAGAACACAAAGCAGTTTGCAAGCAACAGGATTGTGTGCGTGACTTTTTGTTCAGGACACCTCTGGGAGGAGAGACTTTGCTTGCGGAGATGCTGAGTTCTTTTGCGGTGCCTGTAGAGGAGGGTCACCATGTAGAGGCTGGTCCATATCATAATGGCCAGAAAGAACAAGTCTCTTATTATGATAATGCTCAGGAAAAATCCTGGATTGGGGTACTTGAGTGGAAGACTTCCACAGTAAACATGAGAATATCCGTAATCAGCACCAGTATTGTTGGTTTTCACAATCAAGGTCTCAATGAGTTGCACATATATGACCATATTGATGAACCAGGAAAACAGAAAAGAGCAAAAAGTTCACGTTGAGAGTTTAAGCTTAAGCCACGCCCACTTAGAACTACTGGGAGTGATAGTAATGGCTTGGAATGTGCTTAGAATAGAAGTGGTAGAAGTGGACATAGCCCGGGTGACTCTGTAGATATATGCAACAGCCTTACAGCCAGCATCATCCAGAAAACTGGGTACTCCAAAGGATGACGTGATATATGGTATCAATGCGAATAAGACTGTCAACATATTGACTATCATCAGGTGCGTGAAAATGGTATCTATAGGTCTGCTAAAGCAGGCTTTGACCAAGAATTTGTACACATACAGCATGAAGAGCAATGAGTTCCCTGTGACACCCACACAGGGCTGGGATATGAAGAAAACTCCCAGGAGGGTGTTGCTTGGAAACACCATCTCAGCCAGGCCTTCAGTCAAAATGAATCAGGTTGAAGTATAAAACTAATTGCATACTGATGTTTGTGGGAACTGATAGAAAGTATTGAAGGAAGCAGACTCAAAGCAAAAATCTTCTGAATGCTGTTATATTAAGAAGCAGAATGTTAATGACCTTAAAGGCAAACTTGCATATTATAAAGAATTTTTATTCAGTAGATCACAGTGAATAATTTTTAAAGAATTATTTTTATCATTTATGTATATGAGTACACTGAAGCTATCTTCAGACACACCAGAAAAGGGCATCCAATCTCATAGCAGATGGTTGTGAGCAACTAAGTGGTTGCTGGGAATTGAAATCAAGACGTCTAGAAAAACAGCCAGGGCTCTTGACTTCTGAGCCATCTCTCCAGCTCACACTGTATATAAATATATATTTTCGTGGTGAAACAATTTTATTTCACAGTTGTCTTTAAAACTATAAAGACACTTTCTTCATATAAAAACATTGGTATAGATACCTATACATCCTAGGAATTGATTATGTAGACCTTTACAATGAAAATGGATCCCATTAAGTGGTTTCAGTGAAGTTCCTTAAAGAAAACTAACATCTGGAATGATTTCTAAAATATACCACACAATACTCTGCAGCTGTTGGTTTAAAATACAGATTATTGTCACCAGTATATGTCCCTACATCCTCAGGTCCTTATAAACTTTATCACTTAATGTTCCATTATTTCATCATCTCTTTCCACAGCCTGTGAAGGCTGTGCTTTTCTCTGTGGTCTTTCTTCAAGACCATCCAGGAATGGAGACATATCACCATCATAGATTGTAAATTTCAAGTCTTGACCCACAATTCCAGTGGAAACATTCTTTGTGGTCAGGTCCTGCTCTGTAGAGAGTATTTTTCTTAAGGTGTGCTGACCATGTTTAACCAGTTCATCCAAATTGCACTCCATAAATTCAGACATAAGTCTCTCCAGGTAAGTATGAGCTAATTGAGAACAGGCTCTGATAGACATAGCTCTGCAGTCAAAATAGTTAGCAGATGGGCAGGCTTGGAAAATGTGAGGACCGATATCATCATAACCAGCAATAAGCGGGCCAACACCATATGGTCTCAGGCCATATCAGTGTGTTGGGATCTGGGTCTTGCATTCAATTAGAGACATAAAGGGAGATTCAGGAAGTGGCCTGTCAAATACAAATGTGGAATCCAGACACTCTTGGCATATAAAGTTATATAACAGTCTGGCATCAGCAGTGAGACCTGCAATTGAGATACCAATATGGTTGTCAACGTGGAGAATTTTCTTCTGGTGAGAGGCTAGCTCTGACTGTGCCCTCTTCAGTGCAACCAACACTGCATGAGTTTTTGACTTAAGACCAACTGTTGAGGAACCTTGCTTAACAGCTTCCATTGCACATTCAATTTGATGAATCCTGCCCTGGGGGCTCCAATCAGTGATATCATGTAGTGCCTATTGAGAAACAGCTCCCACATGGTGACAACCAGACACAGCAGCAGACACGGGAACAGAGTCCAAATTTCACACGATATATTTTTAAAACTCCATTTGAAAGTCCTAATCTTTCCTAAGTAGACAGTAACATATATATCTGAACACTTTTGGAGGTTCAGTTGCACCCTAAAACTCATCCAAGCTGTTTAACCTTAAATTCACAACAGAAATGAGAGATCATTCAGTGGTAAAGTGCACTAGCTTTGAGTTCTTCCAGAGCAGAATCTAGCACTCACTTGGAAGCTTACAACTGTAAGTCCATTTCCAGGGGATGTGATACATTTTCCTGCTTCTGTGGCATCAGACATGCACACACATCATAAACATACATGCTCACACACTTCACAAACATACATGCAACCTAAACACTGTACGCACAAAAGAAAACAATAAATTTTAAAAAACCAATTCTCAATGAAAGATTTTTCAATTGGAATTTGTTTCTGAGTCCAACCCTTGGGTCATTTTGGGGGCTCAATCCCTATGTAGAGCTTCTGTGATTCAGAACACAAAGAGATGGCTGATACAATACATAGCCCAGTGTTGAGCACATTCTCAGAGAAATCTATTTTCCTGTCACTCTTTATTATTTGTAAGGAAATGATCAGAGTTTCAGATCATTGTGTTATGTGAAATAAAGCATTCTCGCACAGATAAACGTAACATATACCATCAAATATGGAATCTGGAGGAGAAATTTGCAAACCCAATGCAAAGATTCTTAGCTATGTGTGAGAAATGGAAGTAAGGAATTATGGGCAAATGTCATGAAAGTCATGCTTGTGCATGTAATCAAGTTCATAGTACAATATACAGATAGGATGTATATCTGTCAATAATATCTCATAAAGCATCAATGAATCAACAACAGTAAACACCAAATTGGACTAAATACACTAAATGTATAATGTTTTCTATTACATATCAAATAAGCCATAAGTCATCACCAAAACATTACATTCCAGTGACCTGTTAGTATGTCCATATTTTAACAAATACACAAACACATCAGAGGTAGTCGATGGGTTAAGTGTAAATGCTAATGAGCATATAGCTCGAGTGTTCAAAGGAACATTAGAAAGGTACTCTTTATTATACTGCATAAACTGTATGAGATTTAACTCTAATGAAATTGTAGATAGTTCAGGTGGAAACAGAAGGATAAAGGGCATGGGGAGATGTCTGCAACAGATGCAAATGAATAAATAAATGAGCAAATAAAAGTATGAAAATATTTTGAACTAGAGACAAGGATTGGTAAGAAAAACAAGAAAGATACAATTTAGTTATCTGGAAAGAAAAAATGGGAGAAAAGGAAATCTGAAGGAAAAAACATCCAACGTCTAAGAGAGGGTAGATTGGAGAAGAGGATCAGTGTGAAGCTAAACATACCTTCCTCTGGCTCTGAGCACTGAGCACTGGGAGCCCTGAGGGCAGTGTCAATCCCATGGATAGGAAGTACCTTGGAAAGGCTGCCTAACAGAGGGCTGGCTAAATCAAGGACTGGATGACAGGACCCTTCCTCCCAGGGGACATGAACCAGCTTTTCACCCATGGTGGCAATGAACTTGTTTACTGAGCATTACTTAGATGTACCCAGAGGAAAAAAATCATTCTCCCTGATAACTTTAACATACCAAGTGTAAAATCTATTTCTGAAGCTGTGCATTTTCCCAGGATTTACTGTATCAGAAAGTGAACTTGAGGATTGAGGAAGTCATTAAAAGTTTTAAGACACTGGTGGGAATTATCACAACTGTTAAAACAAAAGCTGAACTCCAAACAGTGGTGCAGAGAACACTCAAACTCTTCCAGTGGAGACCACTGTGCCTTCTGTTCTTAAGGCATGTTTTAAGATTCCATAGAGAATATTATAGCATACTTGGAGTTATTTTGACCACATAGAACATGGATATGTCATTGTTGTATTACATCTTTCCTCAACAATAGAGTTTGCCTCTAAGATTGGTCAGTTTTGCAAAACACACACTAGTCAATCTGCCTTCCAAATAGTTATGCTTATACCCACAGACAAGTCTTAGTTCAGCCTAGATCACAAAAACTTCTTATCAGAGGTCTATATTTAATATGAAGATTCACAAGTGTTCAAAGTGTTTGGAATAACTGGTCATTAAGTCTGGATGCCTAATCATGACATCTATAATATCTTTTTTGAGACCCAAGAACATTGCAAGAAATGAGCAATGATTTGAAAGATCCAAAGGAACAATATCATGAAACACTGTCTCCTGGTTATGACATGGCTGTGACAACCATGAACACCTCATGGTGCTGTTCAACTACTCAAGACTTGAATATTAAAAGACAGCAAAAAGGAGGAGTGGATGGGTGTAGTGGGTTCCTTTATTCCCAGGTCCTAGGGATACCTCATTTTCATGGAGAGGCTCTCCAGGAAGTTGACCTTATAATTTTCCCTAGGATTATGTGACATTCCTCAGGTAGACTTTGGGGTTGGGATCCTTAGTAAGGTAGAGAAGAGGAAGCCCTGCAGGGAAAAGGAGTCCTCCATTGTGTGATGAACTCAGGGGAGATATCTGGACAGGATAACTTCGACCTTAACTAGCCATGTTTCCCAACACTTGATCTGCTGCAAATGCAGCACTTGAAGTTGCACATGCAGGTCATATGAACCCGCTTCTCTACCTCATCTGTTTCTGTTTCTCACCAAGCCACTGAGAGTGCCTTCAGCACAAGCAACTCGACCTTGTTCCCAGTCACATTAGCATTTTTCTCAATTCTTCAAATGAGGATATTTGTGTTTATTCATTTATCTGCATTTTTAACTATACACTCATCAGTGTATGGAGAACTAGCTTGATTCTTTTTCATATCTTTTGTGAAAAGTATGTATTGTTAAAATTATATTAACCCCCCCAACCTTGGATCTTCTTCTTCAGATGTATAAAATCAATACTACTGACAAAGCTGTTCAATTCTAAAAACAACACAGCAACAGCATCCTGGGCGTGGCTTATGTCCAGGAGATGGCTGGAGGAGAGGCTTGAGGTGTGGAGATGCTGGGCTTTTGAGTCCACATCATGATGGCCACAAAGAAACCTCTCATAAGTATTTTAAATGATAATCCTTGGAAGGTGACAAGTGACCCAGCAGTTAAGACCACTTGTTGCTTGTGCATTGGACCTGGCTCAGTACCTAGCACTCACAAGGTAGTTCACAATCATCTGTAATTACAGTTACATATCAACCTGGCTCCCTCTTCTGGGCTCTGAAAGCACAACACAAAAATGGTAGAGGTAAAACTCCAATCCAAGTCTAAAAAAAGTGATTGCTGTGAAACCAAGCAACCGGGTTTCACAATACACATGAGAATCTCCATGACCAGCATTAGTCGAATTGGTTTTGGGTATGTGTGTTCATGTGCACACTCATGCATGGGCATGTGGGAGCCAGAGGTCAATCTTGGTATCTTTCCTCATAGTCCTGATTTTTAAAAAATTAATATTTATTGATTTTTAAAAATAATGTTTTATGGTGATTTTTAAAAATATGTTTTAATGGGTGGTACTGGTGACAGCCCATACCTTTAATTTCAGTACTTGGATGTCAGAGGTAGGTGAATTTTTGTGAGTTTGAGGCCAGCCTGGTCTACACAGTGAGTTCCAGGACAGCCAAAGCTACATAGTGAAATCCTACCTCAAACCCCACGCCCCTTAGAAGAAACCAACCAAAAATGAAAACAAAAACCAAACAAACCAAACCACCACCACTACGACAAAACCCCAAAGAAAACAAAAATCAAACCATCAAAAACCATTTTATTTAGTTTTAGAAAATAGCATACAATTTATTGACCATGTTCACTTCCCATTCCAACTGTCTATCCAACATATGTCAGCATCCCCCAACACCTCTCTTTCTTACCATCAGTCTGCTGGGGGCCAGACCTCTAAAGAAAATGACTCTCCTCTCATAGTTGCCATCAACTGCCAGTGTACAACTGGGACTTCAGGAGCCTCTTTCTCATCCCTGCTTGGGTTTTTAAAAATAATTCACCTCCTCCTCCTCTTGTTCCTCCTCCTCCTCATCATCATCATCATCATTTGGTTTATTTAGAGGATTTCTCTGTGTAGCATTTTTTTATATAATATTTTTTGTGTTTTTTCCTTTCTTCCAACTCCTTCAGGAAATCTCACCACATCCCTACCCACTCAGCTTCAGCTTCATATTTGTTCTCCCTCTCCCTCTCCTCCTCTTCCTCCTTCTCCTCCTCTTCCTCTTTCTCCTCCTCCTCTTCCTATTCTCCTTCTCCTTCTTCTTCTTCTTCTTCTTCTTCTTCTTCTTCTTCTTCTTCTTCTTCTTCTTCTTCTCTCCCTTTCTCTCCCCCCCTCTTTCTCTCCCTCTCTCTCTCTCTCTCTCTCTCTCTCTCTTTCTCCCTCTCTCTCTCCCCTGCATCTCTCTAAAACAAAACAAAGAATCAAAACCAAATTTGGCTTTTGTGAGCTTCCATGTGGGTTCTGGGAACTGAAACTGGATCCTTGGGAAGAGCAGCAAGTGCTCTTAACAGATGAGCGGTGTATTAAGCCCCTCAAAACTCCTTTCTTATGTTTTTTTTTCATTTTCTGCATTAAATGTTTTACCTGAATGAACATATATGTACCATACTTGTGGCTTGTGCTGGTAGAGGTCAGAAGAGAGGATCAGGTCTCCTGGAACTGGAATTACAGACAGTTGTGAGCCAACATGGGGATGCTGGGAACTGAACCTAGGTCCTCTGCAAGAGCAATAAGTGCTCTTAGCCACTGACTCATCTCTCTCTAGCCTCTCAGATATTTTTCATTAGTTCTTTGGAAAAGTCATACAATGTGCTTTGATCATTTTGCTGTCCTCTGCTAAGTCCTCCCTTCTTAAGTTCATCTTTGCTTTTTAAAAAAATCAATGAATCCTGTTTGTGCTATCTGTAAACTCCTGAGTTTGGGGTGATCCACTGGAGCAAGGTACAGTAACTAAGCACCACACTATTAAAGAATAATGTCTCTCTCTTTCCATCATAAGCTATCAACTATCAATAGCTTATTATTAAGAGATGGGGACACATGAGTGACCCCCATGCTGGATTTTTTCTTATTTGTTTATTGACTTATATTTCTATCTCAACCCCTTCCCTGGTGCAACCTTCACAAACCCCTCCCCACATTACCATTCCTCTTCTACTCAAAGAAGAAACACCCATGGGTACCAACCCACCCTGGCCCATCAAGCTGCACATCCTCTCCTACTGAGGCCGGACAACAAAGTCCAGCTAAAAGAAAGGGATGGAAAGGCAGGCAACAAAGTCAGAGAAAGCTCTGCTACAATTGTTAGGGGACCCACATGAAGACCAAACGGAACATCTGCTACACATGTGGAGTGGGTCAACGTCCAGCCCTTGCATGCTCTTCAGTTGGTAGTTCAGACTCTATGAGCCCCCATGGTCCCTGGTTAGTTGACTCTGTTAGTCTAGTGGTGTCCTTGACCCCTTCAGCTCCTTCAATCCCCTCCCCTACTTCTCCACAAGACTTCTAAACTCTACCTAATGTTTGGCTGTGGGTCTCTGCATAGGTTTCCATCAGCTGCAGGATGCCATTCTGGGATTTTAAAGTGAATGTCACTATAGCTTCTTGGAGTTCCTGCTTGCAACAGCCATGTTATATCTAGTAGTCT
>NW_021605368.1:70537-90657 GCF_004785775.1 Grammomys surdaster | reverse complement strand
TAAGGAAAATTCATCTGGAATTCTCTTTCTTTGTTGGGTCTTTGTGTGGTGTAGGTATAAGCATAATTATGGCTTCATAGAACACAATTGGGTAGTGTTCCTTCTGTTTGTATTTTGTGGAACGGGTTTAAGAGTATTGGTATTAGGTCTTTCTTGAAGGTCAGATAGAATTCTATACTAAAAGCATCTGGTCCTGCCCGTTTTTTGTCGTGACCTTTTAATCATTGTTTCTATTTCTTTAGGGGTTATAGGACTGTTTAGGTGGTTTATCTGCTCCTGATTAACTTTGGTAGCTGGTATCTATCTAGAAAATTGTCCATTTAATGCAGATATTCCAATTTGGTTGAGTATAGGCTTTTGTAGTAGGATCTGATGATTTTTTTAATTTCCTCAGTTTTGGTTGTTATGTCTCCCTTTTCATTTCTGATTTTATTTATATGGATACTGACTCAGTGCTCTCTGGTTAGTCTGGATAAGGGTTTATCTATCTTGTTGAGTTTCTCAAAGAACCAGCTCTTTCCAGGTTTTGTTGATTCTTTGCATAGTTCTTTTTGTTTCTACATGATTGATTTCAGCCCTGAGTTTGATTATTTCCTGCTGTCTACTCCTCTTGGGTGTATTTGCTTCTTTTTGTTATAGAATTTTCAGGTGTGCTGTCTAGTTGTTAGTGTATGGTCTCTCTAGTTTCTTTTTGTAGGCACTTAGAGCTATGAGTTTTCCTCTTAGCACTGTTTTCGTTGTATCCGAAATGTTTTGGTATGATGTGCCTTCATTTTCATTAAATTCTAAAAAGTCTTTAATTTGTTCCATGACCAAGTTATCATTGAGTCGAGAGAGTGTTGTTCAGTTTCCATGTATATGTGGGGTTTTAGTTGTTTTTGTAATTATTGAAGACCAGCCTTATTCCCTGGTGATCTGATAGGATGCTATATCAATTTCAATCTTCTTGTATCTCTTGAGGCCTGTTTTGTGAACACTTATATGGTCAGTTTTAGAGAAGGTACCATAAGATCCTGAGAAGAAGGTATATCCTTTTGTTTTAGGATGAAATGTTCTGTAAATATGTGTTAAATCATCTCAGTTCATAATGTCAGTTAATTTTACCATGTCTCTGTTCAGTTTTTGTTCCCATGTTCTTTCCATTGCCGAGAGTGGGGTGTTGAAATCTCCCACTATTATTTTGTGAGGTGCAATGTGTGCTTTGAGCTTTAATAAAGTTCCTTTCATGAATGTGGGTGCCCTTGCATTTGGAGCATATTTTTGAGAGTTGAGAGGTCATCTTGGTAGATTTTTCCCTTGAGGAGTATGAAGTGTCCTTCCTTATCTTTTTTGAGAACTTTTGGTTGAAATTCAATTTTATTTGATATTAAAACGGTTACTCAGCTTTTTTCTTGGGACCATTTACTTGGAAATTTTTTCTCAGCCTTTACTTTTAAATAGTGTCTGTCTTTGTCACTGAGGTGCATTTCCTGTATGCAGCAAAATGCTTGGACCTGTTTATTTTCCAGTCTGTTAATCCATGTCTTTTTATTGGTAAATGAGTCTATTGATGTTGAGCGATATTAAGGAATAGTGATTGTAGCTTCCTGTTACTTTTGTTCTTAGAGGTGGAATTATGCTTGTGTAGCTATCTTCTTTTGGTTTGTTGAAGGATTGCTTTCTTGCTTTTTCTAGGGTGGAGTTTCCCTCCTTGTGTGGAAATTTTCCATCTACTATTCTTTGTAGGGCTGTATTTGTGGAAAGATTTTCTGTAAATTAGGTTTGTCATGGAATAATTTGGTTTCTCCATCTATGGTAATTGAGAGTTTTGCTGAGTATAGTAGTCTATGCTGGCATTTATGTTCTCTTAGGGTCTGTATGACATCTGCCCAAGATCTTCTGCCTTTCATAGCCTCTATTGAGAAGTCTGGTGTAATTCTGGTAGGTCTGCCTTTGTATGTTACTTGACCTTTTTTCCTTACTGTTTTTAATTTTCTCTCTTTGTTTTGTGCATTTTGTGTTTTGATTATTATGTGAAGTGGGAATTTCTTTTCTGGTCCAGTCTATTAAGAGTTTGGTAGGCTGCTTCTATGTTCATGGGCATCTCTTTCTTTAGGTTAGGGAAGGTTTCTTCTATAATATTGTTGAAAATATTTATTGGCCTTTTAAATTGGGAATCTTCATTCTCTTCTATACTTACTATGCTTAGGATTGGTCTTCACTTTGTGTCCTGGATTTCCTGGATATTTTGGGTTAGGAAATTTTTTCATTTTATATTTTATTTGACTTGTGTCAATGCTTTCTGTGGTATCATCTGCACCTGAGATTCTCTCTTCTATCACCTGTATTATGTAGGTGATGTTTGCATCTATATCTCCTGATCTCTTTCCTAAGTTTTCTATATCCTGGGTAGTCTCCCTTTGTCATTTCTTTGCTGTTTTTATTTTCATTTTTAGACCCTGGATGCACTTGTTCAATTTCTTCTCCCGTTTGGTTGTGTTTTCCTGAAATTCATTCAGGGATATTTGTATTTCCTCTTTAAGGACTTCTATTTGCCTGTGTTCTCCTGTATTTTTTTATGTGAGTTATTTATGTCCTTCTTAAAGTCCTCTATCATCATCAGGAGAAGTGATTTTAGATCCAAATCTTGCTTTTCTGGTTTGATGGTGTATCCAGGACTTGCTATCATGGGAGAACTGGGTTCTGATGATGCTAAGTAGCCTTCGTTTCTGTTGCTTATGTTCTTATGCGTACCTCTTGCCATCTAGTCATCTCTAGTGCTACCTGCCCTCATCTCTGGCTGGAAACTGTCCCTTCTGTGTTCCTGGTTGTTTCAGAACTCCTCAGCATCTACCTGTCTCTGTGATCCTGTGATTCTGGGATCCTGGGATCCTAAGATCCTGGGTGTGTCAGAGCTCTTGGGAGTCAAGCTGCCTCTGGGATCCTCAAATACTGGTGTGACCAAGATCCTGAGATTCTATGATCCTGGGCATGTTAGAGCAACTTGGAGTCCAGCTTCTTATGGATATTTGTGGCTTGGTTTTGGATCTAGTGACCAATGTCTGTTCAGGGCACTGACTCAGACCAGAAGGAACCTGTGCCACTGGCCAGGCGGTAGTTCCTGCATCCCTGCATCCCACTGGTCCCAAATACTTCTGGTGTTGGGTGTTAGGGCAGATATTGTGGACTCCTCAGCTATGATCCTGGGTGTGTTAGAGCACATGGGATTTGAACTTCTTCTGTATGTTGTGGAATTGGGTGAGGAGATATTGCCCAAGGTCTACTCATGGCACCAGTTTGGTCCGGAAGGCAAATTGATCCATACTTATCTCCATGTACAAAGCTCACGTTCAAGTGGATCAAGGCTCCACATAAAACCAGAAACACTTAAACTAATAGAAGAGACAGTGGAGAAGAGCCTCCAACACATGGGCACAGGGAAAAAGGTGCTTAACAGAACACCAATGGCTTATGCTCTTAGATCAAGAATCAACAAATAGGACCTCATAAAATTGCAAAGCTACTGTAAGGCATAGGACACTGTCAATAGGACAAAATGGCAACCAACAGATTGACAAAAGATCTTTATGAACCCTCCATCTGATAGATGGCTAATATCAAATACATACAAATAACTCAAGAAGTTAGATGC
Source organism: Grammomys surdaster (assembly GCF_004785775.1). Taxonomy (NCBI): domain Eukaryota; kingdom Metazoa; phylum Chordata; class Mammalia; order Rodentia; family Muridae; genus Grammomys; species Grammomys surdaster. The sequence goes on along the minus strand of NW_021605368.1, from coordinate 87,026 downwards.
CAGAGAATCAAATAACACTATTTAAAAACTGGGGTACAGAGCTAAACAAAAAATTTGCAACTGAGGAAACTCAAATGCCCGAGAAGCACTTAAATAAATGTTCAACATCCTTAGTCATCAGGGAAATGCAAATCAAAACAACCCTGAGATTCCACTTCACACCAATGAAGAATGCCTTACTTCCAAAACTCCAGTGACAGCAGATGCTGACAAGGATGTGGAGAAAGAGGGACACTCTTCTATTGTTGTTATTGCAAGCTGGTACAACCACTCTGGAAATCATTCTAGCAGTTTCTCAGAAAATTGGACTGCAAACTCAGCTATACCACTCCTGGGCGTATACCCAGAAGATGCTGCACGATATAATGAGGCCACATGCTCTACTATGTTCTTAGCAGCCATATTTATTATAGCCATAAGCTGGAAAGAACTCAGATGTCCTTCAACAGTGGAATGGATACAGAAAATGTGGTACACTTACACAATGGAGTACTACTCAGCTATTACAAACAATAAATTCATGAAATTCACAAGAAAATGAGTGGATCTAGAAATTTTCATCCTGATTTTGGTAACTCAGTCATAAAAGAACACACATGATATGCACCCACTGATAAATGGGTATCAGCCTAAATGCATGGAATATTCAAGATACAATTCACATACCACATGAAGCTCAAGAAGAAGGAAGACATAAGTGTGGATGCTTCAGTCCTACTTAGAAGAGACAACAAAAAATCAAGGGTAGTAGAGAGTGGCAGTGACTGGAGAGGAAGAGAAGGGAGTGAGGAAAAAAGAGGGGAAGGAAAAGGGGGGTTGAAAGTCAACTTTATTTGATATTAGGATGGCTACTCCAGCTTGTTTCTTGGGACCATTTGCTTGGAAGTATTTTTCCAGTCATTTACTCTGAGGTACTATCTGTCTTTGTCACTGAGGTGCATTTCCTGTATGCAGCAAAATGCTGGGTTCTATTTACATATCCAGTTTGTTAGTCTCTGTTTTTTTAATTGGGGAATTGAGTCCATTAATGTTAAGAGATATTACGGAATAGTGAGTGTGGCTTCCTATTATTTGTGTTGTTAGATGTGGAATTATGTTTGTGTGGCTATCTTCTTTTGGGCTTTTTTTGAAGCTTACTTTCTTACTTTTTTAGGGTGTAGTTTCCCTCCTTGTGTTGAATTTTCCATCTACTAACATTTGTAGGGCTACATTTGTAGAAAGATATGTAAATTTGGTTTTGTCATGGAATAATTTGGTTTCTCCATCTATGGTAATTTAGAATTTTGCTTGGTATAGTAGTCTGGTCAGGCATTTTTGTTTTCTGAGCATCTGTATGACATCTGCCCAGGATTTTCTGGCTTTTATAGTCTCTGTTGAGAAGTCTGGTGTAATTCTGATTGGTTTCCATAACATGTTACTTGACCTTTTTTCCCCTTACTACTTTTAATATTCTTTCTTTGTTTTGTGCATTTGATGTTTTGATTATTATGTGAAGGGGGGAATTTATTTTCTGGTCCAGTCCATTAAGAGTTTGGTAGGCTGCTTCTATGTTCATGGGCATCTCTTTCTTTAGGTTAGGGAAGTTTTCTTCTATAATATTGTTGAAGATATTAATGGCCCTTTGAGTTGGGAATCTTCAATCTCTTCTATACTTACTATCCTTAGGGTTGGTCTTCTCACTGTGTCCTGGACTTCCTGGATGTTTTGGGTTAGGAGATTTTTTGCATTTGTTTTTTATTTGACTCATGTCAATGATTTCTGTGGTATCGTATGCACCTGAGATTCTCTCTTCTATCACTTTTATTATGTTGGTGATGTTTGCAACTATGTCTCCTGGTCTCTTTCCTAATTTTTCTATCTCCAGGGTTGTCTCCCATTGTGATTTCTTTACTGTTTCTATTTCATTTTTAGATCCTGGATGATTTTCTTTAGTTCCATCACCTGTTTGGTTGTGTCTTCCTGTAATTCTTTGAGGGATTCCTGTTTCCTCTTTAAGGGTACTTCTACCTGTTTGCCAGTGTTCTCCTCTATTTCTTTAAGGAAGTTAATTGTGATCTTAAAATCCTCTATAATCATCATGAGATATGATTCTTAAATCTGAATCTTGCTTTTTTTCTGTGTTAAATCAACCAGGACTTGCTGTGGTGGCAGAACTGAATACTGATGACACCAAGTAGCCTTGGTTTCTGTTACTTAGGTTCTTATGCTTACATTTTGCCATCTGGTTATCTCTGGTATTAGTTGCTCTTGCTGTCTCTGACTGGAGCCTATCCCTCCTTGAGACTATGAGCTTGTGATTTTAGGTGTGCCATCATTACTGCGAGACCAGCTATCTCCAGGTGGGATTTGGGTACAGAGAGCTGTGCCACAGGGTTAACTCTGGGGTACAAAGTGAGATGAAAAGGCTCCTGACCCCAGATGTTCTGTGGTTCCTGTGCCCTGTGGTTTTCTGGCAGGTCCCTCTTTGGCCAGTTATTAGAGAAAATGTGTTGGTCTCGCCTGTGAACTTAGGAGTGAACACACTCCTGTGAGAACAACTCTCTCTGGGCAGGATTTGGGAACAGAAAACTGTGCCACAGGGTTATCTCCAGAGTGCAGATGTAGACCAGAAGCCTTGTATTCATGAAAGAAATGTAAGAATGGGTTACTAAACTTACTCTTAAACAAAACCCATTTTAGACATAATCTTACAGTGGTAAAAATCTCTAAATTTTAATAAAAATTGAGTTATATTTTCTTACACTGGTGAAAAATCTACATAGTGATATAAGTTTAAAGGTTACATTGGTATAAATCCTTGTATATTGATACAAAATTTAAAATTAATTTTGTTACTCTTAGATAGGCATTGTGCCTCAACTACTCATTCTTTAAGTAGCTCAAATGTTGCCCCTTCAAATAGAATATCTTGCCTTTACTAGGGACTGGTGCCAAAACACAGATTCATGGTGTGTAATGAGAATTCAGAATAGCATATTGGTAAAAGTCTAATAGACCTTGTCAGAATAATAGAAACTGTTGAGGAATCCATAGATATCCAGTAAAGTATAAATGTTTGTATTTCAGGTAACAAAAATAATTAGATCAGTAGAGGAATGAGTCTAAAGTTAATATACAGAACACACACACAAATCCACAGAATATGGGTGACATAACAATGTTGTGAAGTACCAGGTCAAAGTTCATGAAGCTTGTGTCATTGTAATTCTCTCTGTAACAGTGACCCTGAAAACTCTGCCGCTGTACCACAAATACAAAAGAACCTTCAAATACAAATAGAATCCAGACATTGCAATGGCAAAAACTACAAATCGTTTTTAGGGTGGGTTTTTCAATCAGAATCAGCCAGATTGATTTGGTCACCGAATATCACAGAAAACACATTTTTGTGAAGATGGGCCCAATACTGTGGGATATGTAATCTCAGTCTAGCCTTTATGTTCTGTCTATTGGCTGCTAAGCTCTAAGTAGTGAGCAAAGTAAATAGATATAATGAAATGAAATGAAATGCCTCAAAACATGACTGGTCAGCCTGTTGAGTAGAGTGAGAGGGAAAGAGTCCCACATGGAAAGTCTAGGAATTTAATCATCACTAAGCTGACAGAAACATATGTGTAGCACAGGCACTAAAGGTCAAGTACACACATTACTACATATGTGGTAAAACAAATGTTGTTTTAAACATAAAGACATTGATACTTAGGTTAAAGAGAAAATATTGACTGATGAATAGAAATTCATTGGGGCTGGAAGGATGGCTCAACAGTTAAAGACCATTAGTTGCTCTTCCAGAGATCCAAGTTCTGATGCCAAGGCATGAGTATAATGCACAGACATTGCAGGAAAAACACTCATACACATATAATAAGTAATTTTTAATTCCCTCATAACATGCAAATTTGGCTTTCACATAGGTCGACATATCCTTCTGCTTGAAATACCAGAATTTAGGTAGTTTGGGTGGATTTGATCCTTTATTATTCTCAACACTTTATTCTCTAGGATGGTCAAGAATCTCAGGAATGAAGTTGCTAAAGTGTCATCTCTGGACCTAACATTGAAAGAAGTTGTACATTTCTCCAGTCGATTGTGTTATTTGGGCACTTGGGATGTAGAGATAGGTGGATCTCTATGAGTTCAAGAACAACCTGATCTACACAGAAAGTTCCAGATATTGTTATATAGAGATTCTATGACTTTAAAAAAACAAAAGAAGAAGGAAAGAGGAGGAAGAGGAGGAGGAGGAGGAGGGGGGAGGAGGAGGAGGAGGAGGAAGAGGAGGAGAAGGAAAGGAAAGAGTTTGACATTTCATCAGTTCTCTCTGCTCATGAGCTGTCAATCATATTTTCCTACAAACATCATTTTTAAAATTGTTTTAAATACAGTCCATTTATTTCATACTCTAGAATTAACTAACCTGACCTATATTAACATAATGCTTCCAAGCAACACCATCTTTCAGATCTTTCTCATATTCCAGTTATGTCTTGGTGTGATAGGGAACTCATCACTGTTAATGTTATATATATACATGTTCCTTTTCAGGTCTCATTTTAAGAAGTTAATAGATTCAGTTTTCATGCACCTGACAATAGTTAATCTGTCAATGATCATGTTCACATTGATGAAAGATATCATGTTTTCCTTTGGAGTATCCAATTTTCTGGACGATATAGGTTATAAGGCAGTTTTGTTTTCACTCAGAGTCAGCCAGGGTCTGTCCATCTGTGCAACCTCTGTTCTAAGCACATTTCAAGTCATCACTATCACTCTCAGTAATTCTAAGTGGACTTGGCTTAAACCTAGACTCTCTAGATGGATTTTTTTTCTTCTTTACTTTGTTCCTGGCTTATTAATCTACTTATCTATGGGTATATGATTGACTTCATAATTGCCAAATCCAATTTTACTCACATTGGCCACGGTTATTCACATAGTTATTGTCAAAACAAAAACTTTGGGAACCACAATTCAGAGTCATTTTTTAGCCTTATCATCCCTCACAATCTCTTCTATGTGGCTGTTATGATCTGTGCCAGCCTCTACATGGTGATTTTCCTATACAGACACCGCCAGACAGCCCAGCATCTCCACAACAAAAGTCTTTTCTCCCAGTCATCTCCTGAGCGCAAAGCCACTCACAGCATTCTTTCTCTGGTGAGCTGCTTGGTGTTAACGTACTGGTTGAACAACTCTATCACACTTTATGGTTTTTATACAAGAGAAAAAATTCAAAAATTGGAGTCAATTAATACGATTTTAATAGCAAGCTACCCAAACATCTGCCCCTTTTTACTCATGAAGAATAGTAAATTTATTTTGCAATTCGCTTCCTCATTTCCTGTACTGAGAATGACTTGTTTTCAAAATTCACTCCATGGCTGAGCCGAAACCTACACTTTTTTGATGTCAAAACAGTGTCTTAATGATTTTCATGGAATAAAGAATTTGAATGTGGACCTTGAATATCTGAAATGACTTAGTTATAATTCAGACATTCTGTACACTAGAAAAGCTCAGGTAGTTGACATTTTTCTTGAATACAATTCTATGTACAAAATTTTAATAATTTTTATATTTATTACCCACTCAACCTATGACATTTTGTCCAAAATGAACATATGTTAAATATTTTGAACAGTATTTTATTTCTTGATCTTTCTATGTTAATATACTTCTAATCAATATCTTAAAATACTACTTGAAGCTTGGTTTATGCATTTTTGGTGTTTTCTGTTCTAAGGAACACCTTTTAAACATTGAACAAATGATTTATAGTTTCTTAACTACTAACTTCCACAAATACTTCTGTGGGTGGGACTCTATTGTGGAACAACTGACAGTTATCCAGTGTATGTCTTATACCATACCTGAATTTGAGTCACCAATAATTATTTTTACTATTTTAGATTGTTTTAGTTATTTCTTCTAAATATGAAATTATGACATAATTAGATCATTTCTCCCTTCCTTTTCCTCCCTCCAAACCCTGCTGTATATGTTTTTCTTGCTCCCGTTCAAATTAATGGCCTCTTTTTTCATTAATTGTTGTTATTTATATTTGGGTAGGAAGGTAATCCTAAATTTATAAATGCTATCTACTCTTTATAATGTGACCTGTATATATGTATATATTCAGGGCTGATCATTTAGTATTGAATAACCAATTATAATTGAAACAATTGGTATGCTCTCAACATTCCTTAGTTACCTGTAGTTCTTTGTGTAGGGTTGAGGCCTCCTTAAGGATCAATGCGGTTTCAAGAAAACTTCTCTGTACAATAGTTGGGATCATTGAAAAAAACACTGGGGAGGTGGAAATGGGGGGATTAGGTGGGGGCACATCCTCATAGAAGGAGGAGGAGGGGTGATGGGATAGGATGTTCCTGGGCAGAGGTGGGGAAAAATGGGGTAAGGGGAAAACATCTGAAATGTAAATAAAATATCCAATAAAAAATTTTTTTAAGAAAGAAAAAAAAACACGACCAAAGAAACGGAAGAATAGATGTACCAACGACAGGAATACTGCACGTAAAGCTCAAGTAAGGGAGAACAGATTTACAAGATGTGCAGGAGTAAAGATGGAGCAGAAAATAAGGACATGGCCCACCCACTGATGACTGGTCCAGCTTGAGACCCATGTCATGAGATGGAGCCCACCTTTGACACTGTTACTGATTTTGTACTAATTAGCATATAGGAGCTGAGCATAACCATCATCAGAGAAGCCTTACCTAGCAACTGATGGAAACTGATGCAGAGATCTACAGCCAAACATTAGGCAGAGCTTGGAGAATCATGAGGAAGAGGGGGAGGAAAGATTGTAGGAGCTGGAGGGGCAAGAACACCACAAGAAAATCTACTGAATCAACGAATCTGAGCCCATAGGAGCTCACAGAGACTGAAACACCAACCAGAGAGTATGCATGGGACTGACCTAGGCCCTCTGCATATATGTAACAGATGTGCAGCTTGATTTTCATTGAGACTGCTAACAGCAGAAGCATAGCCTGCCTCATATTCTTTTGCCTGCCTTTGTAACCCTTTCCCCTAACCCAACTGCCTCATTTAGCTTCAGTAAGAGAAGATGTCCCTAGTCTTGCTGCAATTTCATATATCAAGGTCAGTAGATATCCATGAGAGATCTCTCCTTTTCTGAAGAGAAAGAAAGAAGGAGTGTATGGTGGGGGAAAGACAAGGAGGGGAAAGTGGTCTGGATGTAAAGTAAATAGATAACTTAATTAACTAAAAAGACAATAAAAAACTAAAAGTAAGTCTACGACATAACCTATCTAACCACTTTATGGCATATACCCAAAGGACTCAATATCCTACTACAAAGATACTTAGCCATGTTCACTGTTGCTGGATTCAAAACATGTAGACAATGGAAGCAACCTATATGCCCTTTAACTGATGAGTGGATACTGAAAAATGTGGTTCACACATAATACAAGTCTAATCAGCTGATTTAAAAAACAAAAAAAAAAACTTGACAATGAAGGGTAAGTGGGTAGAATTAGAAAATGTAATATTGAGTGAGCTATTCTGGACCCAGAAACACAGATGGTATGTGTTCTCTCTTATTTATGGATCTTTACTCAGATCTTTAGGTGTGAGTACCTGACCTGAAAAAAGTGAAAAATCCAGAAGAATAAAATGTTATCATGGTGGTGAAGGAAGAAGAAGCTCATTAGGGAGAAATGGCGGGACACAGCTACTGAGGAGGAAAATAGAGGGAGTGGGAGGGCACTTTAACTTAGAAGAGAAGGAGGATAGCGCAAGGGGAGGAGGACAGATAACTAAGTAATGCTAAGGATGTTGGAATAAAACAGAGAGATTATATTCTTCCCCTGGAAATAATAGACCATTCAACAAAGACCATAGTTCCAGACTTGGGAAACCTTGCTTGCAGTTGTTGCCCAGGGGGCATGTAAAACCTTCCTGTTAGTCCCCAGTTCCGGAGGGTGTTCCAAGATGATCTCCCAACTGAGGACAGAGTGAGAGCAGAGAGGGTCTGCTACTGTCTCTGCCACTGCCTCTGTGTCTCCACTGTCTGTTGATCTCCGGCCAGGCTTGGTGTGAAAGGTCTGGGCCAAAGGGTACAGAGCATGAGCAGGGAGGAGAGATTGTCTGTCACAACTGCTGCCTCTGCCTGAGTCTCCACTGTCGCCGCTCTGTCACTCTCAGGTGCTGCATCTGTCTCCCAGCGCTGAGCCGGCCCAGGCTGGGCCGATAGGAAGCCAGCTAGCTGGCGAGGAAGCAGCTTGATGTCCCAGGAAGGTTCCGGGAGAGCAGATCTCTCTCCAAGTGTTACAGCTCTAGTGTTACAGCTCTTGTGACAGAGACTCTCGGACACCAGGATGATTCTCAAACACACCTTTACTTCTCCAGAATAGAGAGCCTTTATATACAATTTCAGGGTGGGTTAGGGTCTGGCAGCAGATAATGCCTATTGGCTTGGTCCGAGAGCTTGGAGATACCTCACCTACATGTAGGAGAGCCTGAGGCACTGTTCCTGGTGACTGATGGTCACAAACCTCTCTTTGGGAGGGGCTGTGGAGGGCCGAAGCTGAATGAAAAGAACCAGGGCCTGGGGGCAAAAGCTGAACACCTGCCATCCAGATAATGGTCCAGGGTTCAAGACTCATGCAACCAGATTCCCAGCTGCTTCTTCCAGCCCAGCACCCCACAACTCCCCCTTTTTCTTTTATAAAGGAGAGGTGTCATCAGAATAAGTGTCTCTTATATTGGGAATAGTTTGATACTGAACCAAGACCGATTGGTAGTTGTCTTTGTAATGTTACTTATTTGTTGCTTTAGAAACTGAATGAGGCAGGGTGTCAGGAGAAGTAAAGCTCTGATGGCTAGTATGAGGCCAAGGACGGGAAGAATCTAAGTCATCAAGGGTTTAGAGTACCAAGGGTTAGGAGTGTTGGGAGCATAGCATGTCCTGAGCTTTCCCCAGAGCTCTTTGAGCATTTGTACATCCTGTTCTACCAGCCCAGATTCATTGACATAGAAGCAACATTCCTCTCCTAGCAAAACACAAGTCTCCCCATGTTCAGCAGTCAATAAGTCTGGGGCCCTCCAGTTTTGGAGAGGAACTCTTGTTAAAGAGATTATCTGGCATTGAAGAGAGTCAAGGCTATCTGTAATAGAGGCCATTGTCTGGTCAAGCTTATCTTGGAAGTCATTGGCCAGATGTTTTGTTTGGACAAGGGTTGCTCCAGCAGTTCCAATAGCATCAAGCGAAACTGCAAGGCCTAGTCTAATGAGCAGAGGGATGAAGATCTCTCTCTTCTTTCAGCTTCTTCCCATCTGTAAGGTGAGTTCTTCAGGTTTGTAGAGATAAGCCCGGGGGACAACAATCATGGGTGTGCAGGAGCCCTGAAAATGAGGGTTAATATAGGCACCTGTAGTGCCTTTGTACCAGAGGAGGGCAGGAGGGTTAACACATATTGATTTGGTAATGGTGATGTCATGGGCACATGTGAGATGGGGTTTTGAGGAGGGTCTTACAAGGCAAAGAGGTGGGGGTAAGTCAAAGAGAGGAATATCCTGTGCTTTCCTCATGGGCAGGGGTCCATGGAGGTCATAAAGGGAAAAGTTCATGGGAACAGCTGTTAATAATGGCTGGGAGAGAGAGGCACAGAAAAAGCATTTGGAGGAATTGGGGTGTGTCATTAAGGGAAGGAGGTCTGTTGTATATTGGATGTATTGTAGCCAAGAGAGGGTAGCTTGTAGTTCTTCTTGAGACTGATTTTCTTGTTGGATAATATTAGCATGGGTAAAGGTGGATTTGGAGGCAGAGACAAGTTTACGGGAGACATATAGGTCAGCTACTGGTATCTAGCATAGCTGTTAGAGTAAAGTTTACCCATGACTCCAATTCACCAACGTTCATTCTATGGATCACTGATAGAAAGCTGAAAATGAGTTTTAAGGTCGGTGAGCATGGTGTCACCACGGCTGGTGGATTCTATCTTGTTGCTCCAGTATCTGTAACCTCCATATGTGGAGACCTCCTGGAGACATTCACCTGTGTTTCGGTAATGAAAGTAGAGAAAGGGGCTGGAGATAGTGGAGATGGATTCTGGGTGTAGGGGAATCTCAATCTTGGTTCGACATCCTTCAAGTGGGCAGTCTTGGGTTCTTATAACTTTGTTATGTCTGTTGTAGGTTTCCCTAGCATTGAATCTCTAATGGTAGATGTTGGGAAGGCTAGAGAGAGGCTGGTTGGTAGCAGAGTTAGCATGGAGGATGACAAAAACAGCCAAGAGAATAGAGGAGAGGGGGGCTTGTGGAGGGAACATGACCTTGGCAGCTATCACCAGGTCATGGATGTCTTTCTAGGAGATCTTGTGGTTCTTCTGTGTATGATGTCTTTTCTGTCTTCTCGTCTCCCTCTTTGGTTTTTGATCTGTCAGTGAGAGGCAGGTCATCTTTTTGGTTGGTGGGGTGGTGTTGGACATTTTGGGCAGGGACCCAGATAGGCTTGGGCTGGTCTTGTGGAAAAACACAAGCAAAATCCCTCCTGGTTGTAAGAAGGGGGTCTGGTCCCTTCCAAATTCCATCTAAAGGATCTTGCCATTGTACTAGGATAGGGGGAGCTAATTTTGGTGTGTGGCAATGGAGGGAAATAGGAGGGTGTTTGGAGTTTTGTAGATGTTAAATATGTTTAGGGTTGTCAGGGCCATCATTAATTGTACATTAGGGGGATAAGTGGTAGTTTGTTGTTTCAGGAGTTGGGCCTTCAGGGTCTGGTGTGTTTTTTCTATTATTTCTTGGCCCTGAGGCTTGTGGGAAATTCTTGTATGATGGGCAATTTCCCAGCATGAGCAGAAGGTTTTAAATTGAGAGTTAGTGAAAGCAGGGCCATTGTCAATTTTTATCTGTTGAGGAATGTCCATGATGGCAAAGGTAGAGAGCATATGGTAAATTAACCTTTTTGAGTTTTCACCTGTCTGGGCTGTGGCCCATATAAAATGTGAGTAAGAATCCATGGTGACAAAAACATATTTTTGTCTACCGAATTGCGGAATGTGGGTGACATCAATTTGTCACAAGGCATTAGATTTGAGGCCTCGGGGATTGGTGTCCATGGTTTGTAAAGCTAGGGTGGTAATGAGGGATGTACAAGAGGCACATGTTTTTATTATCTTCTGGGGCTGAGCAAGAGGGATGTGAGGGAAGTGAGCATGAAGCCCCTTTAGATTTGTGTGTGTGTGTGTGAATGGAATTGATCTGTTTGTTCAGTGGAGGCTGTGAATGTCTCTGTTAAGGCAGTTTGGTCAGCGAGTGTATTTCCCTCAGATATAGGACCTGGCAGGGGACTGTGAGATTGGATGTATTGGATATAGATGAGGGAGGCTCTCTCCTGTAGGAGGTTGGAGACCTGTATGAGTAGAGGGGAGAGTGGGTTGTCATCTAGTTTGACAAATGATCTTGACAACCAGGGGAGCAAATTGACAGCATATACACTGTCAGAAAAGAGGTTAAGGGGGACCTTGACTTCTTTTAAAGCTAGGTAAATGGCATATAGTTCTTTATATTGGGGGGAGTGGTGGGGAAGCTCTTTAAATCAGAGGATAGGGGGTTCATCTTCAGGGAAGTGGTATATTACTGTTGTAGCTCCCTTCTCCCCCCCCATCGGTAAATATTGAGGGGGCTTCTGTTATGGGCTTTCTTGAGAATAGTTTGGGGGATAGCCATCACAACAGAGGGAGGGCAGAGGTCCATTTTTCGTCAGGATAATGGTTGTCAATTTGTCTTGAGAATCTTATTATGCTGATAGCAAAGTGGAAATGATTTTTGATCAGCCACTGAACATCGGAGAGGGTGAACGGGGTGACAAGAATGTCAGGTTCTTTTCTTAGGGTTTGTAGGGCTCTATCTCTGTCAGTTTTAATCATGTTGGCAAGTGTGTCTACTTCATTTAAGATTCGGGATGCACCACCCATTGGGGTATGGAGCCATTTCAGTACCCCCTGAGGTTGGTAAAGGGCTCCTACAACTGTAGGGGAGGAGTTAAAGATAAGGAGATATATAGGTATAGTTGGGTCATTTGTAGCGAGAGCCATATCTTTTAGGGCTGAATTGACACAATTTAGGGCTTGGACTGCTTCTGGGGACAGTGTTCTTGGAGAGGAGGGACTTTTATCACCTTTTAGGAAGTTAAAGAGGGGTTGAAGTGTCTTTGTGGGAAGGTGGAGCCAGTGTTGAAGCCAGTTAATGTTGTCCAAAGAGCTCTAATGGGAGGCAAGAGTTAATTTTTGAGGGAAAGAAAGGGTTTGTTTGAGGGGGCATATTGAAGTAAGGGAAATCTCTGTTCCTAAAAATGCAATGGGAAGAATAAGTTGGATTTTGTGAGGGGCTATTTTGAATCCTAGGGGAGATAGGGAAGGTATTAGCTGGTCTTTAAGTTGAGAGGGGGAGGTAGAAGCATCTCCCCATATCAAAACGTCATCCATGTAATGATAGATCTTGAGTCTCTTGTCTAAATAGGGTTTTTTTTTTTAAGGTTATTTTTAATTTTGTCTTTTTTTTTCTTTTGTCTTTTTTTTTTATTGGATGATTTATTTACATTTCCTATGTTGTCCCCTTACCCCATCCCCCACCACCCCCTCAGAACCCCCAATCCCCTCGCCCCTCCTCCTTCTTCTCTGTGGATGTAACCTCTATCTACACCCCCCCCACTCCCACCTCCCCACCCTCAAAATTCCCACCCCCTGGGGCATCCAGCCTTCATGAGGTCAAGGTTCTCTTCTTCCACCTATGCCCAGCAGGGCCCTCCACTTTTACATATTCAGCTGAAGCCCTGGATCCCCCCCTAAGTGCTCCCAGGCTGGTGGTTTAGACCCTGGGAGCTGTGGTTGGTTGGTATTGTTGCTCTCCTCATGGTGCCACAAACCCTTTCAGCTCCTTCAGTCTTCACTCTAACTCCTCCATTGAGAACCCCATGATCAGTTCAATGGCTAGTTGTGAGCATCTGCCTCTGAATATGTCTGAATCTTGAAGGCCTCTGAGGAGATATCCATATCAGGCTCTTATCAGCATGCACTTCCTGTCTTCCACATCAGCATCTACCTTTGGTGATTGCACATGGGATAGATACTCAGGTGGAGTGGTCTTGAGACGGCCCCTCCTTCAGTTTCTGTCCCTCACTTTGTCTCCATATTTGCTCCCTTGAGTATTTTGTTGCTCCTTCTAAGAAGGACCGAATCACCCTCACTTGGTCTTCCTTCTTTATGGGCTTCATGTGGCCTGTGAGTTGCATCTTGGGCATTTCAAGGTTCTAGGCTAATATCCAATAATCAGTGAGTGAATACCATGTGTCTTCTTTTGTGATTGGCTTACCTCACTCAGGATGATAATTTCTAGTTCCATCCATTTACCTAGGAACCTCTCGAATTCATTGTTTTTAATAGCTGAGTAATACTCCATTGTGTAAATATACCACATTTTTTGAATCCATTCCTCAGTTGAAGGACATCTGGGTTCTTTCCAGCTCCTGGCTATTATAAATAAGGCTGCTATGAACATAGTTGAGCATATGTCCTTGTTCTATGTTCGAGCATCTTCTGGGTATATGCCTAGGAGTGGTATAGCTGGATCCTCGGGTAATGCTATGTCCAATTTTCTGAGGAACCGCCAGACTGATTTCCAAAGTGGTTGCACCATCTTGCAGTCCCACCAACAATGGAGGAGTGTTCCTCTTTCTCCACACCCTCGCCAGCATCTACTATCACCTGAGTTTTTAATCTTAGCCATTCTGACTGGTGTGAGATGGAATCTCAGGGTTGTTTTGATTTGCATTTCCCTGACGACTAAGGATGCTGAACATTTCTTTAGATGCTTCTCGGCCATTCGAGTTTCTTCCGTTGAAAATTCTTTGTTAAGCTCTATACCCCATTTTTTAATAGGGTAATTTGGTTGTCTGGAGTCTAATTTCTTGAGTTCTTTGTATATATTGGATATTAGCCCTCTATCAGATGAAGGATTGGTAAAGATCTTTTCCCAATTTGTTGGTTGTCGTTTTGTCCTATTGACAGTGTCCTTTGCCTTACAGAAACTTTGCAATTTTATGAAGTCCCATTTGTCAATTCTCGATCTTAGAGCATATGCCATTGGAGTTCTGTTCAGGAACTTTTCCCCTGTGCCCAAGTATTCGAGGCTTTTCCCCACCTTCTCTTCTATTAGTTTCAGTGTATCTGGTTTTATGTGGAGGTCCTTTATCCACTTAGACTTGAGCTTTGTACAAGGGGATAAGAATGGATCAATTTTCATTCTTCTACATGTTGTCTTCCAGTTGAACCAGCACCATTTGTTGAAAATGCTGTCCTTTTTCCACTGGACAGTTTTAGCTCCTTTGTCAAAGATCAAGTGACCATAGGAGTGTGGGTTCATTTCTGGGTCTTCAATTCTATTCCATTGATCTTCCTGCCTGTCTCTGTACCAATACCAGGTAGTTTTTATCACTATTGCTCTGTAGTACAGCTTGAGGTCAGGGATGGTAATTCCTCCAGAAGTTCTTTTATTGTTGAGAATAGTTTTCGCTATCCTGGGTTTTTTGTTATTCCATATGAATTTGAGAATTTCCTTTTCTAACTCTGTGAAGAATTGAGTTGGGATTTTAATGGGGATTGCATTGAATCTGTAGATTGCTTTTGGCAAGATGGCCATTTTTATTATATTAATCCTGCCAATCCATGAGCATGGGAGATCTTTCCATCTTCTGAGATCTTCTTCAATTTCTTTCTTCAGAGACTTGAAGTTCTTGTCATACAGGTCTTTCACTTGCTTGGTTAGATTCACACCAAGGTATTTTATATTATTTGCAACTATTGTGAAGGGTGTCATTTCCCTAATTTCTTTTTCAGTCTGTTTATCTTTCATGTAGAGGAAGGCTACTGATTTGTTTGAGTTGATTTTATAACCAGCCACTTTGCTGAAGTTGTTTATCAGGTTTAGGAGTTCTCTGGTGGAAGTTTGGGGGTCACTTAAGTATACTATCATATCATCTGCAAATAGCGATATTTTGACTTCTTCCTTTCCTATTTGTATCCCTTTGACTTCTTTTTGCTGTCTAATTGCTCTGGCTAAGACTTCCAGTACTATATTGAATAGGTAGGGGGAGAGTGGGCAACCTTGTCTAGTCCGTGATCTTAGTGGGATTGCTTCAAGTTTCTCTCCATTTAGCTTGATGTTGGCTACTGGTTTGCTGTAAATTGCTTTTACTATGTTTAGGTAGGGGCCTTGAATTCCTGATCTTTCCAAGACTTTTATCATGAAGGGATGTTGAATTTTGTCAAATGCTTTCTCAGCATCTAGTGAGATGATCATGTGGTTTTTTTCTTTAAGTTTGTTTATATAGTGGATTACATTGATGGATTTCCGAATATTGAACCATCCCTGCATTCCTGGGATAAAACCTACTTGATCATGATGGATGATTGTTTTGATGTGGTCTTGGATTCGGTTTGCTAAAATTTTATTGAGTATTTTTGCATCGATGTTCATAAGGGAGATTGGTCTGAAGTTCTCTTTCTTTGTCGGGTCCTTGTGGGGTTTGGGTATGAGTGTAATTGTAGCTTCATAGAACGAATTGGGTAGTGTTCCTTCTGTCTCTATTTTGTGGAATAGTTTGAAGAGAATTGGTATTAGGTCTTCCTTGAAGGTCTGATAGAATTCAGCACTAAAACCATCTGGTCCTGGGCTTTTTTTAGTGGGGAGGCTTTTGATGACTGCTGCTATTTCCTGAGGGGTTATGGGACTATTTAGATGGTTTATCTGCTCCTGGTTTAACTTCGGTACCTGGTATCTGTCTAGGAAATTGTCCGTTTCATCCAGGTTTTCCAGTTTTGTTGAGTATAGGCCTTTGTAGTAGGATCTGATGATTTTTTGAATTTCTTCAGTTTCTGTTGTTATGTCTCCCTTTTCAGTTCTGATTTTATTAATTTGGATACTGTCTCTGTGCCCTCTGGTTAATCTGGCTAAGGGTTTATCTATCTTGTTGATTTTCTCAAAGAATCAACTCCTGGTTTTATTGATATTTTGTATTGTTCTTTCTGTTTCTATTTGGTTGATTTCAGCCCTGAGTTTGATTATTTCCTGCCTTCTACTCCTCCTGGGTGTATTTGCTTCTTTTTGTTCTAGAGCTTTTAGTTGTGCAGTCAACTTGTTAGTGTGTGCTCTTTCCAGTTTCTTTTTGTAGGCACTTAGAGCTATGAGCTTTCCTCTTAGCACTGCCTCATGGAGTCCCACAAGTTTTGGTATGATGTGTCCTCATTTTCATTGAATTCTAAAAAGTCTTTTATTTCTTTCTTTATTTCTTCCTTGACCAAGTCATCATTGAGTAGAGAGTTGTTCAGTTTCCATGTGTACGTGGGTTTTCCATTGTTTTTGTCATTATTAAAGACCAGTCTTAGTCCGTGGTGATCTGATAAGATGCAAGGGATTATTTCAATCTTTTTGTATCTGTAGAGGC
>NW_021605368.1:68212-70437 GCF_004785775.1 Grammomys surdaster | reverse complement strand
GGAGGTGCTGAGAAAAAGGTATATTCTTTTGTTTTAGGATGAAATGTTCTATAGATGTCTGTTAAGTCCATTTGGTTCATAACTTCTGTTAATGTCAAAGTGTCTCGGTTTAGTTTCTGTTTCCATGATCTGTCCATTGCTGAGAGTGGGGTGTTGAAATCCCCCACTATTATTGTGTGAGGTGTAATGTGTGTTTTGAGCTTTAGTAAAGTTTCTTTTATGTATGTAGGTGCCCTTGCATTTGGAGCATAGATGTTCAGAATTGAGAGTTCACCTTGGTAGATTTTTCCTTTGATGAGTATGAAGTGTCCTTCCTTATCTTTTTTGATTAATTTTGGATGAAAGTCGATTTTATTTGATATTAGAATGGCTACTCCAGCTTGTTTCTTGGGACCATTGGCTTGAAAAATTGTTTTCCATCCTTTTATTCTGAGGTAGTGTCTGTCTTTGTCACTGAGGTGCGTTTCTTGTATGCAGCAAAATTCTGGGTCTTGTTTGTGTATCCAGTCTGATAGTCTGCGTCTTTTTATTGGGGAATTGAGACCATTGATGTTAAGAGATATTAAGGAAAAATGATTGTTGCTTCCTGTTATTTTTTTTATTAGAGGTAAAGTTATGTTTGTATCTTTTTTGGGGGTTGTTGGAAGATTACTTACTTGCTTTTCCTAGGTTGTAGTTTCCCTCCTTGTGTTGGCATTTTCCATCAATTATCCTTTGAAGTGCTGGGTTTGTGGGAAGATATTGTACAAATTTGGTTTTGTCATGGAATATCTTGGTTTCACCATCTATAGTGATTGAGAGTTTTGCTGGGTATAGTAATCTGGGCTGGCAATTGTGTTCTCTTAGTGTCTGTATGATGTCAGTCCAGGCTCTTCTGGCTTTTATAGTCTCTGGTGAGAAGTCTGGTGTAATTCTTATAGGTCTGCCTTTATATGTTACTTGACCTTTTTCCCTTACTGCTTTTAGTATTTTTTCTTTGTTTTGTGCATCTGATGTTTTGATTATTATGTGACGGGAGATATTTCTTTTCTGGTCTAGTCTATTTGGTGTTCTGAAGGCTTCTTGTATTTTTATGGGCATCTTGTTCTTTAGGTTAGGGAAGTTTTCCTCAATAATTTTGTTGAAGATATTTACTGGCCCTTTAAGTTGGGAATCTTCATTCTCATCTATACCTATTATCCTTAGGTTTGGTCTTCTCATTGTGTCCTGGATTTCCTGGATGTTTTGAGTTAGGAGTTTTTTGCATTTTGCATTTTCTTTGACAACTGTGTCAATATTTTCCACCGTATCTTCTGCATTTGAGATTCTCTCTTCTATCTCTTGTATTCGGTTGGTGATGCTTGCGTCTGTGACTCCTGATCTCTTTCTTAGGTTTTCTATCTCCATGGTTGTCTCCCTTTGAACTTTCTTTATTGTTTCTATTTCTAGTTTCAGATCCTGAATGTTTTTGTTTAATTCCTTCTTTGTGTTTTCTTGCATTTCTTTAAGGGATTTCTGTGATTCCTCTTTAAGGGCTTCTATCTGTTTACTTGTACTCTCCTGTATTTCTTTAAGGGAGTTACTTAATTCCTTCTTATAATCCTCTATCATCATCATGAGAAGTGATTTTAATTCTGAATCCTGCTTTTCAGGTGTGATGGGGTGTTCAGGGCTTGCTATATTGGGAGAATTGGGCACTGATGATGCCAAGAAACTTTGGTTTCCGTTGCTTATGTTCTTGCGCTTGCCTTTCGCCATCTGGTTAACTCTAGTGGTACCTGCCCTCACTGTGTAAAACTGGAGTCTGTATTTCCAGTTATCTTGCTTATTGCAGAGCTCCTCAGAGTCCAGAGGTCTCTGTGGTCTTATGCTCCTAATCTCCTGGGTGGAATAACTCCTGGGACTCAGGCCACCTCTTGGATCTGGAAATCCTTCTGCTCTGAGTGCAGTGGGTCCTCGATGACTCAGGATTCAGTTTCAGCTGCTCTGAGTGCAGTGGCTCCAGCTGCTCTGAGTGCAGTGGCTCCTGGATGACTCAGGATTCAGTTTCTCAACAGGACAGGAGCAGACCGACTCTGTGTCAGCTGCTCTGAGTGCAGTGGCTCCTGGATGATTCAGGATTCAGTTTCTCCACAGGACAGGAGCAGACCAACTCTGTGTCTGCTCCAGCCCAGAGGACCAGGCAGGGGCAGAAGGGAAGTGGAATTCCGGAGGGGCGGGGTTTGGGTAGCTGCTGTGCCCTGGAT